>NW_004949100.1:18870534-18932301 GCF_000317375.1 Microtus ochrogaster | reverse complement strand
CGATCAGGGAAATGCAAATCAAAACAACTTTGAGATATCATCTTACACCTGTCAGAATGGCTAAAATAAAAAACTCCAATGATAGCCTTTGCTGGAGAGGTTGTGGAGGAAGGGGTTCCCTCAACCACAGTGAATTTTAAAAGCTAGCACCAAGTTATTTTTCCAGCTTGACTAGTCATATCCTACTTTTAAGACTTGCCTAGATTCTTTCTAAAAGATCCATTTCTTTTAAATATGTTCATGTATGCATCAAAGACTTATTTTCTTATATAACAATGTTTCACAAAATTTATATTTCAAAGTATCTTAGGAGACAGTATAGAATTCTGAATGTTTGGCTTTTAAAAGGCAGTCCATTAGCAATAATCTTTGCCGTTACCATTTTTTGAAAAAGCAATGTAGTATAAGGTTATACTGGTGCAAGTACCCACTCTTATAACAGAAAAGAGGGGAAGACAACAGGCGCTTTAAAGAAATGGCTCTCTCTGCCCCACCTCTAGACACATTCCATCACCATTTCCACTGGCACATCTCTGTGCCTTCTTCTTCCGTGAGAATTTTTTAATATTTGTTTTGAATTAAAATTGGTAGGTCTATGTCTTTTACCAGTGGAAAAAAGCTAAGAGAAGATAAATACAATATACCTTGATGCTTCATTTAATCAAACATGAAGGTCAATTTTATTTTTACTGCCCATAATCAAACAACACAGAGGAAAGTATAGAATAGATGTAATTTGTGGTGTTCATTCAGATAACGTATAAAGGAATTAACAATGGAATGTACTCAAGACATGCATTGCAGACTTTATTTACTGAGGGACTTCTTCAGGGTGATGGAAATGTTCTAAGTGCCGAGCAGCAGCCACTGAATGCCTGTGGTTACTGAGCACTTGAAATGGCACCAGGAGGACTTGAAGAAATGGAGTTTTAATTCTCTGGGCTTAATTTAAATTAAAACAGTCACTTGTGGCAATGTCAGTCATAGTCAACAAGAGATCAATTTTCCCATTTGAAAGTTCCTCTTCTGAAGCAAAGAACACAGAAAATTGTTTGAATGTGTCTTCAGCATGTTCCTGAGGGTGGGCCAAAGCTACTGTAAGTCCCATAGTCACAAAACAGAAGAACTTTGTACTCTACTGTGTGAAACCCTGCTTCCATAGCCACCAAAAGAGGAAGCTGAGATAGTCATGATTTAAAAAGTCACCTGTGACCTCTAAATGGGACCAATGAACTGGTTTTCATTTTTTGTTCTTAGTTCTCAGATTGATCATATGAACCCCTGTCTTCCAAGTGCTGTTTCAATTATTTCTGCTCTTATGCCTAGTATTATGCTTCCTGCTCATCCTTTTACTCTCTTCTGCCTCCCTACACTTAACAAATCACAGATATTTCAAAGTTTTTGACTTAGGCCTTTTGAAAAGCTTCCATAGATAAATAAGTCCATGAAAGCTGCATTCCTTTAGCTTCCAAAAAAACAAAAGAAAACTTTTTATGCTTCAAATGAGCACGAAGGGCACACGGAGCAGTGAGGAATAAAAACAACAGCCTCACAGTTGGTGAAGACTTACTGTAGGTTGGGTGCTCTGTGTAAATTTATGAGTTCATCTACCTCTTGTTACTATGAGCTGAGGTAGGAGGTTGTCAGTGTCAGGAGCCTGTAGGTGCAATGGTCAGTCTTCACCATCAACTTGACTGGATTTAAAATCACCATGGAAACACACCACTGAGTGTGTTTAAGAGGATTCCAGATAGGTTTGACTGAGCAGGGAAGTCCTGTTCTCAGTTTGGGTAACTCTGTGCCATGGGCCTATGGTTCCAGACTAAACAATTAGCTGAGTTGTAGCCTTCGTCCCTCTGCTTCCTGACTGCAGTCACAATGTGACCTGCTGCCTCCTGCTCCTGCCACCATCCTTTCCCTGCCTCAGGGACTGTACTTCAAATCATACTCCTCCCTGCCTTGAGCTGTATTTGTCAAAGCAATGAAAAAAGTAACTAACCTACCAAGGAAAGAAGACTGGACAGGTGGAACACTGAGGACTTTCAGGGCACTGGATCCATGGAGTGTAGGGCACCCAGCTAAGCACTAATGTCAACCTTGAACTCTAGGCAAGGACAGCATGCTAACAATGCATCATTAATTATGACAAGGAAGCCACATTAATGTGAGCTAATAATGAGAAAAAGTGTTAAATGTTACAGGAGCTAGGGAAGAAAGAGTTTATGGGAGCTCTTTCTGTTTAATTTTTCTTCATCTCTAAAACTACCCTAATGAATGAGAGCTGATTGATAACTATGATAGAATTGAATATAATAATAGAAGGGAAGGGACGGGAACAAAGTTGAACAAAATAAAGAGCGTAGGGTAGGGTAGGGTAGGGTAGGGTAGGGTAGGGTAGGGTAGGATAATGAACAGAGCAGTCCTTAGTGCACCACGTATCCTGTGACTATTGTTGTAGGAAACACGTTTTTGAGATATCTACATCTGAATGTGTTGACTTTCATGTATACATCAATAAATTATAATATCATTATATATGTGCATATGTGTATATGGATATATACATTTAAATATTACTGCAGAAAGAAGTTAAAAAAATATAATCTGGCAAAACCCCATTTTAAGAGATCTCCACAGATTCCTACTTCCACCTGACTGAAAGCTAGGCAGGAGTCCAGCAATGAGTGCAAACCAAGCTCATACACCTCATGCAAGAAGTCGTTCATCTATAGACTAGTAGATATGACATTTGATTGGCATAATATGTCTATTTCTGAAAATGATTGTGCATCATAGTAGTAAGAGGCTTTATGGAGTCCTCTCACTATAGGATTGAAGAAAATAAGCCTGCAGAACGTAGATGACAAAATGCTTTGTTGGGACAATTCCCAGCCTTCCTGATTGTGTGTAATAGCATTCTTTCGGCAATTTGAGACAAAGCTGGGAGTTTCTTGACTCTTCTTTTCAGTCTCACACGACTGAATGACAGTTTGTCAATGGCATCGGGACTGCCATGTTGGAAACTCTTAGAAAAGCCATGAGTGTAGAAACAGTGTTTACCTTGTTCTCCCTATGATCCTGCAGCCTCACTCAGGATTGTAAAATGAGACAATACAAGCCTAGTTTTGGATTGACTCAAGTTTAGTGTACAGCCATATCACCTGAGTGGACCATCTGCAGAGACCAGGTTTCCTTGTAGGAGATGAAAGCCTATTGCTATTTCAGACGCTAGCTTGGCAAACATGCAAGACCTTATCACCCCCAGTGCTCTAGCCAGTCAGTGGGTAGGGTAGATGCAGAGGAAAGGCAGAATATACACTAGGGATTCCTATACCTCGGCACCTGTACAGACCTTTATGTGCTAAGATTTTTGTATAGATCACCGCGGTGCCCTTGAACCTTTACTTTTATTCCTGGCGCCACCCTAACAGGGTTTCATGAGTGCACTGCCTCAACCATTCTTGGTGATGGACTGGCTGTCATTCAGCTGTGTGATGGGCCATCAGTGTGAATGTAAACACAGTAGTTGAGAGAACTTTCAAAGGATGCTGAAATACAAGGAAGAAAAGCAAATTTCTCAGAGATATGTTCTTAGTCTGTCCCTTGTATGCACCATCTCCCATGAGTACACACATGTCAATCAAGCCACCTAGCTATGTTCTCCCTCCACTGCAGGCTACCACACATTGCCCTGTGCTTCTCTGTGCCCAAACTCCCTTGTTTCTAGGACCTTCCTACAGAAACACTACCTAATTTCTTTTTCCTTCCCCTATTTGTTGAGAACTTGTCCCTATGTAACTCTACTGTAAACCCTTTGTGCCTCACAACCTACAAACAAATGCAATAAGTATTTTGTATTGTGTTACATTGAAATTGAGGAATTCATGGAGCTGGAGAGACAATTTAGCAGTTAAAAGCATTTGCTATTCTTGCAGAGAACTGGGATTTAGTGCCTAGAAGCCACATCAAGTGGCTCACAATTACCTATAACTCTAGCTCCAGGGACTGACTCTTCTGGCCTTCTTGAGCAACTGCACACAGAACACACACACACACAAACAAAGAAAAAGAAAACATGTTAAGGTTTTTTTTTGGGGGGGGGACAGGAAACAGGATTTGTGCAGAATCTCTACCGTGTAATTTTATTTAAAAATTTAAAAAACCTTTCCCTTGCCGGGCAGTGGTGACACAACTTTAATCCTAGTACTCAGGAGGCAGAGGTAGACAGATCTCTGTGAGTTTGAGGTCAGCCTGATCTACACACTGAGTTCCATGACAGGGCAGTTTCACCGAGAACCTGTCTCCTAAAACAAAAACAAAAAAGCCTTTTCACTTAAGGCTAAGAACATTTTAAAAGTAGACTCCAACTCTTGAGACCCTGAGGTTTACCCTGCTTTCAGGAACCTAAAGAGCCCCTCTCTCATTGAATCTCCTGCCCAGAGCATTTCAGTGATTCCCTGTTGTCCTGGGGTTAAAGTACGAATGTCTGAAGAGTCGCCCTGGGGTTTCATCCAGCCAGGTTCTGAGCATGTTTCCCAGTCTGGTTTTATTCTGTGGTCACACAGTGGGTGTCATCTTCATTTTTTATGCTTAGCCCTTGTTTATGTTCTGCTCCATCCCTGAGGCACTTCCTTCCTCTGTTGTTTTATGAATTATGCTCGTGTATCGAGTTCTGACTTACAGTCCACCGCTTCCTTCCTTCTCGGTCTCTCTATGACTCTGTGCCATTACCACAACCCCATAGTGCCCGCTGCCAACATCACTGCATGCCACAAAACACAGGTAAGGTGGCAGATGGCAAATGTCTGTGTCTGCCTCCAATGTGCAAAATATGGCATTCTTATCTTACTTTGCTTGTAGCATGATTATCTGTTGCCCAAAAGACAGCATGAATTTCCAAAAAGCAAGCCAGACTCAGACTTAGTTACCCCATCAAGACTCTTTCTGTGTGATTAAACATAGATCTCAAAGCATGTGCAAAGATCTGTGCTCGGGATTTCTTGCTCAAAGGGGGTCCGACTCTTGACTCTGTGCTGCTTTTTATCTTAAAGGTGAGAGAGACATTTACAAAAGATAATAGCAAAAAGATAAAGGAATTGTGTCTATGGGGAAATTCAAGTTTATATTGCTTAGTCTTGGAATCGCTGGTAGGCTTCTGTGAACTAGATTCACATGAAACACAATTCCTAGCTCATCCACCATGGATTGATTGGTTGCTAGAGAAAAGAATTCTAATTTGTCCCCTCAGAGTATGTCTGCAAAAGCTTATGTTCTTTCCCAGTCATTAGGACATTTTTTTTGTTCAGCCTTTCTCATCAGAAAAAGTCATTTGGAGGCTTCCTCAAGAAGAAAAAAGAAAAGGTAGACCTAGTGATGATAGGGTCAGAAGAAAAATGCATATTCCGTCTTCTGTAACAACCAGAAGCTGAAAGGAACCTTCATTTCACCAAAAGGCATCTCCAGTTGCAGACTAGATAAGCCCTTCCCCATGTTTAATCAGTTTCTACCGGGACTCACTGTATTCTGAGCTTCAGGCACATTGAGAGGTCATGAACCCTTCAGTGTGGAGCCTGTGGTCATTTAGTGTCCACTCAGGGAACAGCTCAGGTCTTCTAGACCAAAGCCTGCTCCAAACTGAGTCAGAGATTCTGATGCCTTAAAAGGCAAAGTTAGGGTGAGCTTAATTAAGTCCAATTTTCGTTCTTTTTAAATGTGCTACAGTCTTTCTTTGTCTCTGTTGCACTGAATTGGTTTCTTTGTTCTGTTTGCAGCTTACAGCCTGTTGAACACACTCGTTATTCTGTTGACAAGGTGTTGTCTCTCTGTCGCTGCTTCATTTTCTCCAATAGAAGCCTTACTTTTGCCAGCCAGGATTTGCCTTGTCTTTCTTATTTGCTGAATGAATTGGGTTTTTTTTATTTTATTACATTTAATTTTCTATTTTGTAGGGCATGGGTGAGTGCTACCATGCAGGTGTAAAGGTCAGAAGAAGTCAACTAGTAAGATTCAATTCTCTCCTTCAAAAATGAGTCTGAAAATTGAACTCGGGTGGTCAGGTTTTGCAGCAGGTGCCTTTACTGACTGAGCTGTCTTCCCATTGTTTTTAAGAACAATGAACTTCATTTTTGTTAATTTGAATAATAAGATTAGAGGCTAGGTTTTCTTTAAATTATACAAATCTTGCCTATTCTTGTCACACACATGTAAACCTAACTAGATTAGAAGTGTCCACTGCCTATGTCCTATAGTGCTTGACGTGTTTGCATTTCTTCCTGGGTTGTGAGGGAGTGACCCTTTCTAAATACTCGACCAGCATGGCTGTTCTTATCCAATGGGTGCATTCTGCTGGGCTGTGGGATTATTTTACGGCAGTTTTAGTCTGTGTTTCCTAATGGTTGGATTGGCTCAGTATCCTTTCCATGGGATTACCGTACCCCTCAAAATCCGTTCACCATTTCTTCAACTTGTTGAGGAAGCTCGTTCTCCTTCCTTTGGCTCATAGAAATGTCTCCAAAACAGAAAACACAAATGTGAGATTCTCGTCTTGGCTCATCGCTGTCCTGTTCTACCTGTCCTTGAAAACATGTATTTCATAGATTCACATAGTTGGTATGCTCAGTAAGAGAGTATATAGATCATATCCTATCTTGTTGCTGCTCTATCGTGATCTTTATCTTTATTTACCTTATCAAGTTAAAAAAAAGTTAAGAATGTTCTAGGTTTGTGTAGTTCATTGAGAACCAAACCCGGAAAGCTCAGGCCATACCGCATGAAAAAGCTCTACGACTTACTGGATCCAGGCTCACTCTGTGGCAGAGGGGAAAGGAAAGACATGCTGCTTCACAGAGGTTAGGAAACTCTGCAAAATTAGAAAGACCATCTCATCTTCATTTGTATTTTATTAATTTTAATTGCAGCCAATGTAACTTGTGTTGTGGCTCCTGAGGTAAGATTTGACACAGTGATTACTGTTTGAGAACTGGTATGTAGTTTAATTTCGGAAGACTCACACAAACTTAGATTTAAATCATATTTTTACTTCCTCTGCATGTTCGGTGGATTGGCCTCTCGAAATAATGGTGTCTTAAGTGACAGCAGCGCTGTTTCCTAAGGTGGTTGGAATGATGCATGGCAGGCTAATGACTACATGGGAAATGGTGGCTTTTCTTGTCTTCTGTCTGCCTGTATAACGCCTACTATAAAATCGGGGGTTTTATGCTACAAAAAATGGGCACTTCGCAATGCTCTGACAACACCCCAAAGTGGTCACAACCCATAGGTTGAGAAACCACAGGTCCTAGATCCTATTAAGTTGATGATCAGTGCTAACCATCACACCTACCACCTTCTCACTGAAGACTATCTCTTAAATAAATTATCTATTCTACTTAATTTTGACATGAAGTGCTCTAGGCCCCTAGTTTTGTTCCAGAATTTACATGTAGAGAGACTGTCATCTACAGGAAAGGTCACCAGTCTGGGAACCAAGATCTGGATTCATTTTCACAGTACTAAGGTTAGACCTTTTGACCCCAAGAACGTCTTCAAGTGTCCACACAAACAAACAGGAAATCCACTTAAGATAAATATTTTTCTATAAGTTAGAGTGTTGTATATAATTTTCCTTTTTGAAATTCCTTACCGAATCTTCTCCCCACAAAACTTAGTTTCTCAAGACAAGACACTTCGGTTTGTTTTTCTACTTCTTTGATTTGGTTTCGGGTAATGCCTCAGCTTAATCTCCAATCTGCTAAAATCTGCCCAAGAACAACAAGCATGCTTCCTATGGTAAAAAAAGAATAGTCTGTGAAGCAGTTGGAGGATGCAAGCATTTCAAGCACTGTATGCTGCCATTTGGATTCGGGCTCATACCGGTATCTGTTTTCTAGGTATAATTGCTTGTAACTGCCTGGAAATTGGTTTCTATCACAAGGGAATTTGTAGCAGGAACTGCCCTTTTAAGCAATCATTCTTCTTGAAAGCCACAATAATCCCTACTATGTTAGAGTGTATCAGAAAGCCTATAACAAGCATAGAGTTTCTTGATTGGAAAAGCATCCACAATATAAATTTATTTCCTCTTTCATGAGGGCAAGGCAAAACACAAAGATTTTCTCATCCCTTGCCTTCATGGTGAGAAATTGACCTGAGAAAAATATTCTAGTGAGTTCTACTTGAGGAGTTTGAAAAAGTGGTGAGGGGTAAGGAGAAGAAGGAAAAAGATACTCTGCTCGGTAACCTCCCTGGTTTCATTTCTTATCCTTGAAGACCCTTCAGGGCGCCTTAGAGACTTCATTATTCATATATGGGAGAGAACTGCTTCTTCTTTGTTTTTTAATCACTAAATCTCCATACCCACTTTCCCCACTGTCACTTGTCACCAATGTGTAACTGGCCTCTTTTGCACTCTGACAGATGTGTCCAACCTTTTGACATTGGGATGTGACATTGTCATCTACAGTGGACACTGTAGAACTGATTACACTAGAGAACCATGTAATCAAGCCACCACGAACAATCAAAAAAAGGTCTCTGTCCTAAGTAAATTAACAATTATGTGCCAGATCACATTTATGGGTATTCTAGGGTACAGGTCAGCTACAGGAGTCATACCTATAACTCTTTGTCCCATAGCTTCTTATACCAACATGACTTCATGAAAGTCATTAAAGTCCTAAGGTTGAAGAGGTGATCGCTCAGAGATGGAGAGATGGATTATCTATTAAGAGTTCCAACTGCGCTTTCAGAAAACCCAAGTTCAATCCCCAGCACCTACATCAGGTGGTTCATAGCAGCCTGTCATTCTAGACCCAGAGAATCTGATGTCCTCTTTTGAACTCTAGGGACATGTGGACTCACTCACGCATGCTCTTAACCACATGTACATAATGAACATAATTGAGAATAAACAATTAGCACATAATTAAAAATAAATGTGTACCTAAATAAAGTAATATACATTATTATAAAGTTTTTATATATTTATTATAATAGGTTGAATATATTACTAGTCATATTTATTATAATAAAATAAATGGACATGTTATACAGCTTTAAAAAGGTGGACAATGAGAGATGATGCAGCTTGCAGTAGGGATGGGGAATTACAGCTGGATTCACAAAACCATTTTCCTGTGGTCTTTAAACATTACAGTCAGCAGACACGGCTGCCATATGGCTTTCACTGGTGCTCACAGTGTCATTGTGGATCTATTTACCACCTAGCATGTTCAAGGACATGGAGACAGGAAGGGTTCTAACAGAGACAGGTGGAGCATGCTCTTCAGCACACAGGAGTAAGGTCCTTGTGATAGGATAGTATCTCTTGTGCATGCTTTATTATGTCGCATGCACATGCTAGGATACATTTCCATACATGAAACCTATCATTCCATCAGAATTCCATCTCCCAGTGTGGGAATTCCATGATCCTAGCTGTTGCTTTATCCTGTTCCAGGTTTATTTATTTGTTTGACTTTCTGCTTTCACAGTTACATGGTTTCATTCTACAAGGAGAGTTTAGACACCAAGGCCCCAATATTGTCAGATAGTTGGTTGGTCCTACCTGAAATAGGAAAGCAAAACCTACAACATGTGCTTACTACCCATGCAGGAATCTAGGCTTTGAATCCATGGGTGCAATCCATTTCTGTTAATTAGCAATAATAAAATCTGATTGTTATTGTTCTTCCAGTGTGGGATTGAATCAGAGGCTCATTCATGCTAATCAAAGGGCAAACATTCTATAAGCTACATCCCCAGCTTCCCCCAAGAATGGGCTTTTTGATTTTGAGACAAGATCTTGATTAATTTCTTAGGATGGTTTTGAACTAGCTCTGTAACCTAATTGGAGTTTAAATTTGTGGTCTTCCTGCCATAGTTTCCTAAATACCTGGAATTACAAGTGTGTTTCACCAGATCTAGCTCCCAATATGTTTTAAAGGGTTTAATGCATATTTCGGTGATGGTCCTGTCTTGTTGATTTAAAAGTATTTTTATTTTGATAGTGTGATTCCTGAGGACCTTTCATTTCCTGTTGCACAGTACAATAAAAAGAATCTATCAATTTTAAAAGAGGATGATTCTAAATTCATAGGATAATTCAGATGTGAGATAGCACTAGTACCTACTTAGTTTGAAAACAAATGGCATCAGCTTCTTGCCTTCTGAGCACTGTCAAAACCAAGTAGTCATACTTAGAGAAAGCCCAGTACATTAGTACTGCAGATTCAGTGATCACACGGAGCAATTAGTGACTGGTTCCTTGGTGTCAAAGACTTTGCAATAATTTAGCCTTGTATGTACAATGATATAAATATAACACAAAACACTAAAAAAGATATCCCTCTATATGTGTGTGTATGCATGTATAGAGTGTGTGTGTGTGTGTGTGTGTGTGTGTGCGTGTAATTTGTCATCCCCTAGTCAATATGATTGAGGGATAAATGGGAAATGGATGGAGAAATGAATGAATACATAGATATTGATAGACAGATGATGAAGAAACTAGATAAGATAATTAATCTGCTAGAAAATACATAGACTTAGATCTTCATGCTGCCAAGACAAGTACTTTACTATCTGAGCCCGCCCTCCAACCCCAATCATGACTTTTAATGAGGAAATATTTGGTCAATTTTTGTTTAAAACTGTTCAGTAATAGTAACAGAACCGCAGTGGGTGGTGTGCACGTAGACATTGGCTGAGTAAAGGGTCGGAATTCAGGTTTGGTTGAAAGACTGTCATTGAGCATTGACTAAAGGAGATAAAGACATAACCATGCAAGGAAGGACAGCAAAGCACTGTTTCTCCGTTCCCTGCTTGCCTGTTGTCCACTCTGACAAGACCTCGGTTTGGTCTGTTCCCCTGACTGGGACTCACGGGCTAAAATCTTGGTGACCTGTCACACAAATTGCTACTCAGTCTGTCTCCCAATCTCACTTCACTGTCAGAAACAAAGAGAAATTAAACAGATTAGAGAGAAGCAATGACATTGTATTGTATGGTCTATTTTATAGCCCTAAATCTCTCCTTTTTGTATTTGCTTAATTCATCTGAAAAAAATGAGTCAATATGGACGAATTCCTAAGCATAGTATTAGAAGAGTATGTGTACTTGGAAGGCGTATAGCTGGATGTGTCTTCTGTGGTTAGAACATATAGATGGCCTCGCTTCTCAGCAATGAATAGTATAAACACAAATATTTATTGGAACTGCAGCAGAAACACATTTTCCCCTATTGACTTCATGAACTATTGTTTTAACAAGTGATATCTCTCTGTTAGATTTTAACCATCCACGTGCAGTAGATACTGTGTTTCTCATTGGAAGAGAAGACCATAGAGGTGTCATAGGAAGGATCTCTTCAGAAAAAAAAAATCACCCTTGAATATATGATGACATTGCCGTAGCCATGATTCAAAGTGAAACCAATAAATTCAAAGTACATTAAAGCCCAGTGGAAATGACGGTTACAAGCAGTGTTCTGGGCAAATGACACATTCAGCTTTTCCCTATAAGATTTATTTTACTTTTTAAATTATGTGCATGTGTCAGTTATTTGCATATGAGTATAGGAGCCTTTGGACAGAAGAGGACATCAGATCCCCCTGGAGTTAGAAGTACAAGCATTCATGAGCTGCCCCGTATCAGTACTGAGACTCAAGCTTCCTCTGCAAAAGTCCAGCTACTGATCAGCATAATATACTCTTCATTATACTGATCTGGGAAACTGGGGTGTGTTTGGGGATCTATTTTACCCTAATAATAGGTCTATGAAGAGCTATCCTGAACTTAAGAAAGATTGACCACTAAAGCTTTCTCTCAAATATTCTTTCTGAGACTGAAATGGTAACTGGAATACACACACACACACACACACACACACACACACACACACACACACACACTGAATATCCTCAGAGAAACAGAGTAGCACTTATTCATAAGATCTCTTTGTGTTTCCTTTTGGGATCAAGATGGGCTGGCCTTGTGTCTACTTCCTTCCCATGGTGGATAGGACTCTAATGAGGCCACAGATTCTTTTCATACCATTTTAGAATTTTCTCTGAAAGAATTCAGGCAGAGACGGCCCTTGTATTTCAGTATTCTACATTAGGGCAGGCAGAGCTTTTCAAATAATGTAAAGCTTTCTTTTTTTCTAAATTCTTTCTGTTCCTGAGTGTCTGTGCTCAGGATAATGGAAGACTAAAATCTCTATAAAACCACCCAACAAACCACCACATGGCATTACTAGTGGGAGGGAAATTAATGGTGCCAAAAATGAATCTGAGATTGAACATACTTCACCTTGAATTTTCTTCTGCATATTTCATTTGTCCTTAACTCCCTTTAATCAGAGAGATTCCTTGAACCTGAAAGACAATGGTTTGGATTCATTATAATAATCTAATGCAAAATGCAAATTAATCTTCTATGTATTATAAAGCAGATACAACAGAAACACTTGTTAATACCAAGTTGACTGTGAAGGCTTGCATTATTGATATTAATACATGCAATGACTCAACAATGCTGTGTTTACTGGTATATACTCACTACTATATAAAAATTCTTATCCCTACCATTTTTCTCCTATGTTAACCTTTGAGGAAAAAAAATTTTAACAAAAATATTGTGTGCTTACAGCATCTTCCATGCTTAGACCATATTAGACTTTAGTAAATATTTGTGAATGAGAAAATGAATAATTCAGATGCACTTTCTTACTTTAAACACAAACAAATGAAATTATCCCACAGCTAGGAACTGACTTCACCATTGAATTAGATACATGAAGTAATGAGCAATAAAAATGGTAATTTATCACATTAGAAACATATCTGGTACACTCTGTTGAGCCTAAAAAGATAAACATCATTTTTAAATGATTTGGACAAAGTTGAGGGGCCAAAAGAGCTAATAATTTGTTAAGCAGCTCTTCTTGATTCTATTACAGCCTGGCTTCTTACTACTTTCTTTTCCTTCACCTAAGCTGTAATCATTCGGGCCTCTTTATGGTATGGAGAGAAGGCTCAGTAGATAAAGCACTTGCCATGCAAGCATGAGGACCAGAGTTCAGACTCCCAGAACCCATGTAAAAGCCTATCAGGCAAGGTGGCCACCAATAATTCCAGCACTGGAGAGGCAGACAGGGATCATGGGACAAGCTGGCTGTGCTAGCCAGAAGTGGTGAACTTTGGGTTCAGCAAGAGAACTTCCCTTAATAAAATAAACAGAGATTGAGAAAGACACCTGCCATCAGTCCATGTGCACCCAGACACATTTAGCATGTTTTCACAACACACACACACACACATCATGGACTCTTTGTTATTGTTCTGAAAGATTGGGATTTACTAATCAATGACTCTTTGTGAAGCCTGTTTAACAAAATTGCTGGAGTCAAGTGCACATACCTGAAGGGAAATGCTATCCACCATTATTGTTATTTTCATAGTCTAGTATAGAAGTGGTGCACACTGAACGACTGAATATTTTCCCATGTTGGTCATTTAGTTAATAATCTATCTAGATCTAGTTCTTTCCCATTAATATAAAGTTTTTCTTTCCCTTAATTTTATCAAACTGGATCTCAGCAAAAGTTTGCTTTGTCTTCTTTTTTAACTTTATTCAAACTGTCATGAATAAATATTTAGTATTTCATATACTGTATATGATGTTAGAGTTATTCAAGCAACCTAAACACATTACCCAATGGATTTTTACTCACATTAGTCTTCCTTTAAGGTTAATACTATTGTGAACCCCCACATTTATGTTCTAAAAATACCTCAATATAATATAATATCAATATGACTTGAGCTTTGTACCCAATAGTCCTGGTTTGCAGTTGGAATAAAATATACCATTGAGGGCTGGGGATGTAACTCAGTTGGTGGAATGTTTGACTAGCATGCCTGAGGCCCTTGGTCCTATCCCCAGCACCCCATAAGTAGGGCAAAGTAATGCATACCTATAATCTCAGTACTGGAGTAGTAGAGGCAAGAAGATCAGAAACTCAGTGTCATCTTGGCTTCATAGTATTTTACAAGCCAACTTGAACTATGCTAGAGATTATCTTAAAATAGAGAAGGAAATAAAAAGAGAAAGCTATTGTGGTGATATTTTGTTTGTGCTCTAGCAAAGTTTGTCTGGAGATCAGAGTGTGGAGTTAGCCAGTAGTTAGTCATATAGGCCAGGAAGTGGTGGCACACACCTTTAATCCTAGCATCTGGGAGGAGGAAAAGGGAAATGATAAGGCAGGGCAGAGACAGGAGCTTGGCCCCTTTTCAGCTGAGAAGTTGGAGAGGTAAGAGATGACTGTGGCTTGTTCCTTTGTCTCTCTGATCTTTCAGCATTTACCCCGATATCTGACTCCATGTTTTTATTATTAAGACCAATTAGAATGCACGCTACAAGCTATGGGTAGATAAAGTTGGGTAGCTGTGTGTCTTGATTCATCTTAGCCTTGATGGTAGAGCTTGCTAGTGAAGCTAGTGGAATCAACCTTACAGGGTACTGAAAAGACACTGGAAGATACATGCTAGAGTCCTAGGTTCACACCTCAGCATGATAAGACTCAAAGTATACATTCTTTGAGTGGAACTCAGTAAATTATTAACAGGTTAATTTTCTGTCAGAAAAGGGTAAAGGGAAATGCTGTCCACAGAGAATGTCTAGGTCTGGATGACAGAGCTTTGACCTTTCAAGGTGAGGTTGTCGCTCCCCAGCACCCACACCCAGAAGCCCCTGTTGATGCCAGTCAAGGTGCTCCTATTGAGCCTTCTGGACCAGTACCTTCTCTGTATTCTCAAAGACAATGTCCATCCCAGAAGCCATGAGTGGCAATGTAGCTAAAACACAATGCTTGGAATTTGGTGATTTGGGGGGTTCCTCCTTCAAATTAATATGCAGTGAGAGCTACTCCCGCCTGCAGATGTGAGGGTAGGTGTTGAGAATGCAGTTGCAAATTGTGCTGGCTTTAGGAACGTGACAACGGTAGGCTCTTCTCCTCTTAGGTTCTCACTCACCAGCCACAGATAGGTGGCTGGGATGTTCAAGAGAAAGAGTGTATTACTCTGGTTATATGATAGTATGACAAATTTGCCATTGAATAAGTCACAATTAAAGATTCCTATCCAAAAATTAAAGGACTAAAAGTTGAAGATAATAGTTAAAAATGAATAGCTCCCTATAAATGGAATTCTCTGAATGAAGTTCTTATAATAATTAATATCAATTAGAATGACAGTATGGAATGAGATTTTTCTTGATTGTTGGGTTTGCTGCTTTGTTTCTGGGATGAATTCTATATTGAACTGTCACAGTTTAAGATACCAGAGGAATGCTGAGCAATGTAGTACTAATGAACTCTTTATTGCTTTAGCTTCAAGCTTGCCCTTTGTGCACTGAGAGATTTACTTTAGAGTTCCGGCTATGTAATTGTTGGCATAATGGGGTGAAAAATATGAAACAGCGAATAAAAATGTAAATTTCTCTAATTAGAGTGTTTTTAAAAAGAGGGAATAGAACTGTAAAATAGCACAGCTTGTGAAATCAGTTTTTGATTGCTTGTTTGTGTGTATAGTGTGTGTGTGTGTGTGTGTGTGTGTGTGTGTGTGTGTGTGTGTGTGTGCGCGCGTGCAAGTATATGGAGGCCAGAGGTTGATATCTGGTATTATCCTCAATCACCTTCCACCTTGCTCCTCAAGACAGGGACTTTCACTAACCTGGAGCTTGCTGCTTCTGCTAGACTGGCTGGTCAGCAGGCCCCAAGGTTGTTCTTGTCTTTATCATCCCAGGGCTGGCATTATAAACACATACAGCACATGCCACCATATCCCGATTTTTATAGGAGCACTGGAAGTCCAAATTCAGGTACTCATGCTTGAACAACCACTTTACCGCCTCTCCAATTTGAACTCTATTTTTCATAATCCAAAAACATAAAGTTGTACCCCAAATTTAGCAAGTCTATTTGCAGGAGGGATTGCCCGTTTTTCACCAGTAGCCTTCCAATCTCCCAAGAGTGTGCTTCTTTCTTCCTGGGAGACCTAACTTTGTGGAGCTTACTGATTTCATATAGCTTGTGTCTAGCATCCTTTTGGACACCAAGGTTAGATATCAAATGAAGCAGAAGGTTGGAACTATATAGAGATCACACTCCAATAAGGGGACTTGGAAAGTGTAGAGGGTGTCCTGTAAAAATACAGCATCCAAGAGAAGGATAATCAGGGAAAACTCCAGAATATTCCATGCTGTCGTATGCTAGTGAAAAGTGAGCTTGTCCAAGGAGGGCATGTGAAAAGAGATGGAAGAACTCTAGGATCCTCAGCCACCCATACTTCTGAACTCTCAGGACTCCAGGACACACTCAAAGTATCACCTAAGTCTCAGAAATGGAGTCCTTGGGAAGATGCTCCAACTTCTTTCAGAACCACTTCACTTGCATTCCTCTACAGCACCCCAAATCGAACACATTCATTTCCTAATTTGTGTCTCCAGTGCAAGTTTAAGGGACAATATAGTATTTGAAATTCCTAAATTGATTGTAGCTAAGCAAAATAACCATCATAATGGAGCTACATTAACATAAATTAAGATTTCATACAGAAGTACATTCTCATCTTAAGAGGAAAAATGAAAAGAGATTATATTTCTAGGGGGGAAAGTAACCATTTCATGAAAATTTATAAAGAAAAATTCTCTGTGAGCTTTGGAAAGACGGTGTCATTTGGAAGGTTGCTTCTTATATTATTTCTAAAACTTCAAAACATTTGAGTGACAGGTAGCGGGAAGAAACATTACAATATAGATTTATCAGATTGCAATATAGATTTACCACACACCATATACATATATGATTCATCTATTTGTAACAAAATGCTCAAGTATTTACATTAGTCTAAGGGGCACAGTGCAGAGCTGCAAAGATCCTGAGGTGATGTGTGGACTCCAGATCCAGGTAGGGG
Organism: Microtus ochrogaster; assembly: GCF_000317375.1. NCBI lineage: Eukaryota > Metazoa > Chordata > Mammalia > Rodentia > Cricetidae > Microtus > Microtus ochrogaster. The sequence goes on along the minus strand of NW_004949100.1, from coordinate 18,915,328 downwards.
GAAGAACACTGGCTAACCAGCATCCTCCAGGAAGAGCCAAAGGAGCCATATGCTGAGCTTTCATCCCGAGGAAGATTTGTGAGACAAGCTTCATGAGAACTGCCAGCGGATATGAAGATGGCAAAGCACAGATCTGCTGAAGGGATTGACTTTGAAAATGGAAAAGGTTCGAAGTGACCTCATTGAGGTACCACGTCCACCAGTGCCACAGAGGTGGAGTTTAAGTCAGCTTAAAGGGCAGACTTGTAATTTCCTGGAAACACTTGGGTTTCCTTCTAAATTAGAAACCATCACACTTGTAAGCGGGGTGATTGGTAAGTATCGTGAAGAACGTCCAAAGTTTCACTTCTAAGATTTGGTTGGTGAAAATATGATGACTTGTGCTTTTTCTAAGAATTTTCCCTCACACATGTTGCGAAAATATCCTCCTAATTCTTACAGAAGAGAAAAGATTGTATTTTAAAGGTCAGAAGCCGCAAGCTCTTCCCCATTTAACGGAGAGGCATAGATAATAAAGTCCGTGCATTCAGTCTGATTTAAACAAAATGTCAGCCTGAGAGCAACTGCTAAGCAATTATCTGCAGATAGATTAGAGTGACATTAAGCTGTGTCCCTCGTGTCTACCTGGGGAATCTCATCACATAATAATTCATCCATTTTTATGCTTTAAATATTCTTTCTCAGGAGAAGATAGCCAATCATAATTTTAAGTACTCTCTAAATGTTTCATGTGAGGCTAACCTTTCTGTTCAGTCCTGGATGAGATGCCAAGCCCATATCTGCTTGGAAATGGAACGTCCACTGTCGCCTGGGGATTTACAGCCCCCTGAGGCGCACTATCTAAGGATTCTCCTAATGACCAAGTGTCTGTAGAGATCAACTGCAAAGTGGAGAATCCAAAGAATCCTTATCTCGGTGTTTTGACAGGGACCCTGAGGCAAGAGACTCCAGGGCATCCAAGGCTCTTATCGAATTAGTGACCTCAAATGCCACCAGTGTCTGCATCAGTTCCATCTAGATGCCTTCCTTAACCCCTTCTCCAGATCCTACCTTGAATTTGAAAATTAGTCTCCAGCCAGCAAAATGGCTCAGCCGTGAAATGGCTCACCACTTGTCACCAAACCTGGTGACCTGAGCTTCACTACTGGAACCCACGGGTTGGAAGCAGAGAACTGACTCCCTTCAGCTGTTCTGTGGAACATGTGAGCACACACAAAACCACATGTCCACTCACATACACCACATCTATACACATACACAAATAAGTAAATTTTAAAATGTAAAAATAAACTTAAAAGTTAGTCTCAGTTTCAGATATCTTGAGCAAAACGGTATCCGAATGCTAGAATTAGCCCACCAGGGAGAGTTTGAGTGATGAACATGGAAGCTGCTTTTTTTTCCCCTGCATTTTACATGTGTGGACTTGATTTTCTTGTGGGGAAATGAATACCTTGAGTTGAAGGAAATTAAGGTTCGAAGATTAACATCTGGCAACTTAAATCCAGTTAGAGAAGACTGACACCTAGAAATTGAAGATATGTGGCTCATTACAACGCAGACCAGTGAGTTCCTTATGAAGAAGCAGCTGGGATGTGGGGAGGAGCTGCTTGCTCCCAGTGCTGGGAAACTGTACCATCTATTTTGAGTAGGAGCATGGAGGGACCACAAGGGGATCCTGTAGCTATGCTCCATGCTGATGAGACTCTCATGAGTCTCCCGATTGCCAGGTCCAGGAGATACGCAGAAAAAAACTGTTTTTAAAAGGGAGGTGTTTCCCAAGTGGAAATGGACCGGTCTTTAAACCCTCTCAGATGGCTTTATGAGAGAAATTGTTCATTCTTCTTACCCAGAGCAGAGCAAAAGGGGACCCAGAGCTTGGGAGTTTCACACCAAGGAAGATGTTTCTCAAAGGTGAAGCCTTGGAAACTGTAGGAGTGAAAATTAAAGTGATTATGACACTCATTATTCCATGAGTCAGGCTGAGGAGGTCTTTTCATGTTGGATTTGCCTTCTGTCCATTATAACCTAAGATGGACTCCTTCGTATTCTCAACCACTTCTACGAAACTTGTTCCTACAATCCAGAAACATACATCTGAAGTCCGCGGAGTAAGAAGTCGGGTTGTGCGGTGTCTATTTTCTCCCTGTCTTCATGCTCACATGTGCTCCTGCTTCCTTCACACAGCTTTGTAGAAAAGTATTATGATTGCTGACCGTCAAGCTCTGTTAAATTTTCGATACAGCCCCAAAATGACCCTTTTATACTCCTTTTCCTCCTATAACTATGATGGTTCTTTGTCTTGTCCTTGTTGTGGATTAAATTGGAGAAATTCTGACACTTCTATGCTGAAGTCCTGTCCCCTCCGCCGTCCTCCCCTGACCCGTGCAGCTCTCAGGAGTTAACAATGGTTAGAGATGTCACATGGGTAGCGCACTGACATGATTGATAAAACTGGAGGATTTATTTTAAAAAGGAAACATTGTTCTCTCTCCACATGTGATGATAACATGAGAAGTTAGCATTTTCTGTAAGCCATGATGGAAAGTCTTTCCAGGATCTAGACTAGTCAGAACCTTAAGGAGGAGCTTCCCAGACTCTAGAGCTTGGTAGAATAAATACATGTTACTTAAGCTATTAGATTCATTAGGTTTCTTATCTCTGTGACCAGATACTTGACAAAAAGCAACTTACAGGAGAAGTTTGTTTTGGCTTACAGGTTGAGATGGTATAGTCCGTCATGGTAGGGTAGATAGTCTGTGGCATTGGGTAGCACGACTATGAGCTGAGTCTCCTCACTTCAGGATGGACCAGGAGGAAGAGACTGATCAAGTGAGGGGCCGGATCTAAAGTTCTAGTGCCTACCCCCAGTAACCCACTTCCTCCAGGGAACACCCCTTAAAGTTTCTACAACTTTCCAAAATAGCACCACCAGCTGGGGATGATGTGTATAACCAGGTGAGCCTGTGGGGAGACATCTTGTCTACCCAGTGATGTTTTTTTTTTTTTTTAAGTGAGCTCTTGGGAAGCTAAAGGGGTGAGATAGACCATGACAGTCTCTCATTCATTTTTAAATGGGTTAACTAGAAAAGACCTTAGAAATTAAAAGGGACGTTTCTTATATTTATCTCTGCAGAGGTCAGGAGCAGAAGGATTTAGGACCAAAAGAAGATGGTGAGGAAGATATAAGGGCAGCCTATACCACCTCCATTTCTCATTACATGAAAATAGAAAATTTCCATGGTTTCCTCTAAACCATGGAAAATAAATAGCTATGCCTGGATTTGTTCAGTTTTGGTGACGAGGTTAGGTGAAAACATTGCAGAGATCCCTTCCCCTCCATACATGATAGGACTTTCTTGCTAACGTGAAGGATGCGTTAGCTTCTCACCAGTATAGGAATGACTGAAAACTGTATTTCAGGAAGATGATTTCCAGTCCCTTTACAAATAGCAATAAATATATATAGTCTACATTGCATGGGTGTGCAGTGAGCTTGGCATTATGTATATGACATGCAGTTCCCAGATGATGTTGTATTTGTGGAGTTTTTGAAAGTTAAAACCAACATAGCCAGACTTGTTGACTCAGGCCTGCAATCCCATCTGCTCAAAAGTGGGAAGCAGGATTGTAAATTCAAGACCTGCTCAAACTACAGATTCAACGAGATCATCCTAAAATAATACACGAAAAGAAGGGTTTTAGTATGGCTGGAAAGGTGTCTCAGAAGTTAAGAGTGTCTACTGTTCTTGCAAAGAACCCAAGTTCAGTTCACTGACACATATGACTTCAGTTCCAGGAGATCTGTGAACTTGGGCTACCACGGACACCTGTACTCATGTGTACAAAGTGCATGTGCATGCACATGCATGCACAGGTGTACACACACACACACACACACACACACACAAACTATTTTAAAGGGGCAGAGTTAGGGATATGGCTCAATATTCAAGTATTTGCCTAGCATGTGTCAGGTATTGGGTTCTACCACCAGTGCCATTAAAGGAGAGAAGTTTGAAAGCCTTTTGAAGTGTATCAACAGCAAAAAAAAAAAATAATTTAAGGATGGCTGACAATTCAAGATGCAGCAGTCTGAGGCCGGCCAGCCAAAGAAGGCACTGTAGGGATGCAGCTTCCTGAAGATCACTCGAGGACACAGACCTCCCGCCGCCATGCTGTCAGTCTCTCACCGCTGCTTAAAATGCTTTGTTCATCGTTGCGTGCACAGATCCCAACAGCTGCTCAATCAGCTTCGCTCTTGAACCAGTGAATGCCCCAAATGAAAGACTGAAATGAGGACTAGCCGCCAATCTGGGGGCTGAATCAAAGACCAGTGATTTCTACAGCCGCGGCGACAGAATGGAGAAAGAGTCTAACAACACAGCCTGGCTATAATCTGGAAAGCCCGGAGACTCGAGGACTAGGATTTACAAACCCTGGAAATTGCTGGGGATTGCATGCTTTGTTGTTGTTTAAAGATTTATTTTAGTTTATGCATATGTGTGGGCATGTGTTTATGTGAATAATTGCCACTAGCACACAGGTGTCCTTGGAGGCTAGGAGAAGACATTGGACCCCCTAGAACTAAGATGGATGTGAGCCACCAGATGTGGGTGCTGGGAACCAAATTCAGGTCCTTGGCAAGAGTAGCAGGTACTTTAAATGGATAGCCCATTCCTCTTTTCCAGCTTCCAGGATTTTTTATGTCTGTTTCATAACAGACCTTAGAGGTAGGCGCTGTCAGCATCATATTCATTATTTAAATATCCCTCTCCCCCTCCCTTCCTCCTTGCCTTCCTCATTCTGTGTGTGTGTGTGTGTGTGTGTGTGTGTGTGTGTGTGTGTGTAAGCATGCACAAGCATGCACATGAACGTATGTCAGTGCACAAGTATTGAGGTCAAATACCTGACAAGCATGAGCGTTTGCCATCTTCCACCTTGTTTGGGACAGAATCTCATCACCACTGCCCATGCCAGGCTAGATCACCTAGATGCTTCCCTTCCAGGCATTTCCCTGTCCCTAACTCATCTCCCCATGAGAATGTTGGGATTATAGACACATGCTGCCACTTTCAGCTTTGCGTGGGCTCTGGCGATCCACACACAGGTCCCTCACAGCAGCTCCATAAACTCTGTTCACCTTGCCATCTCCCCAGCATGTGCTCACTTTTAAGATAATCAGGTTAAGGTTGAAAGATACTGTGGAGTAAGTGACAGCGACAGGACTTGAACTCTTGTCCTCTCCCTCATTCACAAGATAAATCACTACCTCTCACATTTATTTGCATAAATGTATGTTTATATAAGCATAAAAGCGTGGTTGCAGTGAACACGACTCTCCATTACCTTAGGATATGAAATCACACAATGAATGTAACCCACTTTCCACCAGGATACTGCAAGCAGGCTCTCTGGGGTGATAAAGAATTAACATGAATCATTTGCCACAGATTACAGGAAGTCCAGCCAGGCTGGATTAGGGTGTGTGTCTGGTTCCATATAACGGTCTTATATGGATGAATCATTTGAGTTCTGATTCCTTCTCTTGGTGTATGTTCTGTCTGTCTGTCTGTCTGTCTGTCTGTCTGTCTGTCTCTCTCTCTCTCTCTCTCTCTCTCTCTCTCTCTCTCACACACACACACACACACACACCACAGAGGGGGGGGGCGAGGGGGAGAGAGAGAGAGAGAAAGGAAGAGAGAGAGACTGTAGGCACATACATGTCATGTAACACATTGTGTAGGTCAGAGGACAGTCTTGGCTGTGGGATGTGGATCCTCACCTCTGTCTTGCTTGAGACAGGGTCTCTCTGTTGCTCACTTCTGTCTCTCAGGCCAGCAGACTGTTGAGCTCCCAGGATTCTCCTTTCCCTGTTTTCCATCTCTATAAACTATTGGGACTACAGTTGTGTATCACAGGACCTGTGGGGTTCATGGGCCCTGGGTATCTGAACCCGGGTCTTCATGTTTGCACAACAAACATTGCATCCCCTGAACCATCTCTCTAGACCAATTCTTAATCTTTAACACGTGGTCTGGAACAGAAGATGCATTTCATTACAGGATAAAGAGTACGTATGGAATGTGAATCCAGTCACATCGTGCTGAGTAACTGTATTCTTGCTGGTTGACATTAGAATGCTTTCTCCCCCTCCCTCCCTAGCTCCTTCTCCCCTTTCTTTCTCTCTCTTTCCTTATCCCCCTCTCTTTCCCTCCTCCTGTCTCTATTCCCTCTCCATCTGCTTCTCCCTCTCCCCCTCCCTCCCTCCCTCCTCATCTCTCTTTCCCTCTCTCTGTCCCTCCCCCCTCCCTGTCTCCCTCCCTCCTTCCTTCTACTCCCTCTTTTCCTCTCAATCCTTCTCCCTCCATCTTCCCATTTCTCTCCCTCTCCTCTTCCCTTCTTCTCTCTCTCTCTCACACCCTTTCTCTCCCTATCTCCCCTTCCCTCTCTCCCTTCCTCTCTTTTCCTCACCTTCTCTCCCTCCTTCTCCCTCTCTCCTCCCTCTCTCCTTCTGCCCCTCCTCCCTATCTCTGTCTCTGTCTCTCTCCAATATCTCCTTAGGCAGGCCAGAATGGCCTCAAATTGATAATCCTCTTGCCTCAGCCTCCAATAGTCTCACATGCCTGCCTTTTTCTTACCTTTCACTTAAAGATATTTTGCTTCTTTTTTACCCTGAGAATTTGGCCTTTAAAATCAAAGGGATTAAAATATTCCCATCTCTTGCACATTAATGAGCATGTGAAATGTAAATGAACTAAAAATTCTGAGTCACCTTTTTGTATTTTAACTTAAATGTTAAATTCTAAAATTACCACTCTAACCTTGATCTGTTTCTTGAAGGCAAAGTAACCTCTTTTATATTACATTGTGCACAAATATATATACATATATATGTATATATTTTGTCTTCATTTTAACTTTTTAGAAGTATATATTATCTATTATCTTTTATGCTACAGAACAGAAGAATGGAAAAGTCAAAGTAGATAGATTTAAAACTGATTTAAAGATTAGTAGATTCAGAGAAGTGAGAAAGCAGACTATGAATGGAGAGGGAAAGGGAAAGGAAAGAGAGATACAGATCAAGAGAGCATGGGGTACGAGAGAGACAAAATGTCCTCTCTCGGGCCGTGTGTGTACGTGTGCACGTGTGTGTGTGTGTGTGCACGTGTGTGTGGTGTGTGTGTGTGTGAGAGAGAGAGAGAGAGAGAGAGAGAGAGAGAGAGAGAGAGAGAGAGAGGCAGAAGAGAGAATATTTGGAAGAAGGAAGAGAACCAGGAACAAGGATGAGGTGGGACATGGAGGGGAGGGGTCCCGTGAGCAGACTTCAGTGAAGTACAGGCATGGAAATGCCATGTTGAAACCTATTGTTTCTACACTAAAGAAATACATTTTATCATGTGAAGAAAGCACTTGTTTGTTTGGGGTTTTGTTTATTTGTTGTATTGTGTTTTTAGATAAAATCTCACTCCATAGCCTACCATCTTCTGGGACTCAGAAATCCTGGTATTTCAGCCTCTCAGATCCTGGTATTGAAGCCTCTTGCTGTTTTATTTACTAGAAATGTCTCTATATAGCATTTCTAGGATCTTACACCCTAGCCTTTGTTGTTTTGTGTGGTATCTTATGCTGCATGGCCCTGACAAAACAACATTTTGTAAGATTGAGGAAGACGGTTCCCTCATCTGTCACCCTCATGTTACCTGGGTATTTTGCCTCACGTTCATGAGAAATTTGGTGGCTCCTGAGTTGTAGTAACCCAAATCACTCTAGTTAAGACTCTTCTCACTACAGTTTGCCTGAGTGGCAGTGGGGGCTGCAGCTGATTTTACAGGCTCTGGAAGTGAGGATATAAATTTCTGCTGTATGAATCTTTAAAACAACTGTTCTTTCTCGCAGAGAAAAGTTAGAGGGAAGAGAAGGGGAGAAAACTCACTCTAAATGATTCTTTTAAGAAAGAAAATGGACTGAAGAATTGGCTTAGCAGTTACAAACACTTGTTGCTCTTCCAGAGGAACTGAGTTCTATTAGCACCCGGTGGTGACCTGTAACTTCATCTCTGAGAGACCTAAAAAGCGTGCGCGCGCACACACCTCCCCACCATATACTCACACAGATACACATACATATAACTTTAAAAATAAATAAATACTTTTAAAAGATAAAATTTTCATCATCTGCAAAATATTTTATTTCTGTTATTTCTTAATTAGATTCTGAATTTGATTCCATAATTTAATTTTTAGAGTGTTATTTAATTTTACCAACCTGTGGAAGATACTAGAGAATATTTGAAACTCATTTATTCTAACCACTTCAAACTCATTTATCTTGATTTCTATCATCACTTTCCACCTTTAGGTTGATTAAACGTGTTCTTTGACAAGCTCATACATGTATGTCCTGATTCTGTTTACTGTCACTGCTGTCCTTTCTAATCTCCCCTAAACCTGCCATCCCTTCCTCCTCCCTACATGTTCCTTTTTCATACCCTTTGGCTTTTGTTGTGTTGTTTTGTGGCCCTCTTATTTTAAGCTGACTGTGTGGCCATAGGTTTGGGCATAGCCATTGGAACCTGGTGGATTCATCATTTGGTACACAATGAAGGCCATGGTTGCCCCTCTTCCCAGAATCCATCAGTTGTCAAAAGTTCAACAGGGATGTATAGGGCCGCATGAGCCCCTCATCTATCCATGACTGGCTGTCGTTAGGCCCAGCCTTGTCCAGACCCAAGGCAGAATGCTGTGGCTGCTCTGGGGTCATGTTTGCAATGGCCATGTCACATTCTGAAGAGAGAATTTTATGTCTCTTAATGAAAGTGTTGTTTCTGTCAGCATCCTTATACATCCCTGATAAGCATTTTCTTCTAATTAAATATCTTGTTTCCCCTTTACATGTGTGCTAGACCATATTCTTCCTCCGCAGCATTGTTCACAACATAGAGAACACAAAAGCCTCCGTCATGGAAGTTACCAGAAAGTACAAGCTTGGAATTGAAGATAGACATGTTGACTGTTTGTCAGGGCATGGCCTTTGGCAGGATCTTGCACTGCCTAAATTCTAGCTTCTGTGTCATTAAAATAGAGGTGACACCTTCCCTGTGGCATGCAAGGAGCCCCCACGTAAAGAACACAAGTTTGCTGGCTTTTGTAAACCAGAAGCTGCTCTAAAATGTAACCTGTCACAGGACTGACAGCTCAGGTGTCTTGGTTGAAGAGTAGACACTGATGTCTCTTCCTGGGAGGCATCTTCGCCTGTCCTTTTCACCTCCCAGGTTGAAGAGTAAGGTATTCCCTATGGGTGACAATTTCCTTGCTTTGAAAATGAGAACTACAGAATAGATCGGGGTGACCCACAATTGTAATCTCAGCACCCAGGAGGCTGAAAGAGGGTGTGATGTGGGAGTGTCAGATATCAATCTGTTGATTTCATTGGTTAAGTAATAAAGAAACAGCCTGGCCTGATAGGTTAGAACATAGGTGGATGGAGTAAACAGAACAGAATGCTGGGAGGAAGAGTAAGTGAGCTCAGGCACCATGCTCTCCTCTCTGGGGCAGACACAATGAAGCTCCGACCCAGAATGGACGTAGGCTAGAATCTTCCCGGTAAGCGCACCTTGGGGTGCTACACACATTATTAGAAATGGGCTAGTCCACATGCGAGAGTTAGCAGGGAAGAGGCTAGATATAATGGGCCAAGCAGTGTTTAAAAGAATACAATTTGTGTGTTGTTATTTTGGGGCATAAGCTAGCTGGTGGCCAGGAGCCGGGCAGCAGGAACGAGGCCCGCAGCTCCTACAACAAGGGTGATTTGGAGTTCATGGCCAGAATGGGTTATGGGCAAGACTCTATCACAAATTAAAAACAAAAAGACCCAAAAATAAAGGGAGGGAGGGAGGGGAAAGGAACAGAGCGAGGAAGGAGGTGGGAGAGAGTAAGGAATGAACAAAGGGAGGGAAGAGGGAGGAAGGAAAGATGGTTGGCGGGGGTGGGGGGGATGAAAGTTATGAAAGCACGATATTGCAAAGGGAAAGTGCAATTGAAAAAAAGAAAACGGTGTAAGAGCATACAGAAGAGGACTACCATTGTCTTCAATGCACTAATTCAGTGGCACTTGTCTGTTTTATCAACATAGTAATAAATGTAGGAAGAAAATGAAGGCAGCATCTTTAATTCTAACTCATTTTTGTGCTAAAGTTCAGTTCCTCTATTCACCATTAATAATATATATTTGCTGCACAAGCCAATAACATAAAAGGAAAAACAAGCCACCAATGATCAGTTACCCAAGTGTGAATACTACTTAGTACATTTCAGAAGGAAAAGTATTTTGAGCCAATGATTGCAGAGCACCTGGACCTAACAAACAATAGTGACAGAAGAGGGATGGGTTTAGATTGTAGAAATAATTCCCTAAGAACAGAGGCTGGTGAAATGGAAATGAGAGAAGGCAGCAGCAGATTTTGAAGACTATGAGACTTTACACAAGACTGAGGTGAAGTCCCACCACTCTGTGCCTCCAGGGCAGAGCCACGCTGACTCCACTATGACCTTCAAAGGATTTGGCCACCCTCTGGTGGAAATGTCCTTAGAGATACTGTATAAGAGCTAGCCCATAGACAGTGCCCATGGAAGCCACATTCCAGCCTTATCCTCAAAATAAACAAATAAATAAATAAGGTATATATCTTAGTTAGGGTTTCTGTTGCTCTAAAGAGACACCATGGGCATAGCATGAACCAACTGAAACTGAATAATTATATTATTTGTGATGGCGTGTGTGTGTTTGTGTGTTGCTAAAGGCTATTATATTCTTCAGTAGTATGTATGTATGTATATATATATATACACACATATTTGTATATACATATGTATATATGTATTTATATGGTTTAAAGCATAGAACATGTAATATACTCCCAGGCAAGTATGCTTTAGCCACAGTTAATTGTTTAGAACAGAAATGTCTAATTAACTAGGACACCAGACCTTGCTTAGTAAAGCCCTTTACTGATGGGCGTATCCTGCTGGGCCCCTGTGGTAGCCAGTGGCCATCCTACAGAGGAAGCACTGAGTTCAGCAGGAAGTTACTGGGTGTCAGACTGTGTCCTTTGACCTCTACTGTAGGGGCCCTCTCTGTCCAGAAGACCAACTCTTCTTCCCCAGAACCATTTGTATTAAAAAGCAGAAGAGACCTAATGAGTTCTTCCTGGCAAGTCAGCATGTTCCCACAAACCGGAAGCCGTGAGTGCAATTCTAAAGTTGCAGATGCTCAGTAAAACCTTTGCCTCTGCACCTAGCTAAACGTGGAATTATTTGCTAAATGTATAGAAGTTGGCGGTGTCCTACTGTGTCCCTAAAGAGAATTTGGAAAATACCTGTCTTCTATCCAACAACATTGAGCATGAAAATGTAGCTCGAACTTTCTAACTAGCTAGAAGATAAAAGAATATTTGAGAAGAGCCTCAGGAAAGTACAGGGGAAATGGCTTCGTTTCTGTCGTCTTCCTCTTGTTCTATTCCTAACTTCTGTCTAGTCTGAAGAACTGAATTTTCCTTCACTCTAGAAGAAAAGTGAATCCTGGATTCCTGTGCCTTCAGACTTTGAATGACTACTTTCCTGTAAAAAGGAGCTGATATCTGGGAACTGGGGAGCTGGCTGAGTCAGTAACGTACTTACAACACAGCAGAAGCCCTGAGTTCAGATCCTCAGCTTCCACGTAAAAGCCAGGTCTGGTGGTGTGAGCCTGTAGTCCCAGTGCAATGGTATAAGCCTGTGGTTCCAGCACTGGAAAGGAGTTTGGAGCATCTCCAGGGCTTGCTGGCCAGGCAGCCCCACCAAATTTATGAGTTTCACATTCAGTGAGAGTGCCTATCTTGAGAAAAAGAAGGGGGGGAGGGAAAAGGAAGAGGAAAGAAGGGAAAAAAGCAGAGAGCAATTGAAGAAGACACACGTCAGCTTCTGGGCTCCACATGTTAGTGCACACTAATACATAGGCGCTTGCACACATGTGTGCACACAGATGAAAACATCACACACACAATGGAGTTGATATCTGATAAACAGCCTTATAAAAAGAAGTACTGGATACCAGCTCCTGGGTTCTTTCCTCATTGCCATGTATCTCCTTTTAGAATTTTTCTTCCATTCTCCCCTTCTTTTTTCTAAGTTAATTTTTTATTTTTGTTAAAAAAAGAAAACAAACTATGTTTTTAAATTATACATACCAATCCAAGTTCCCACTCCCTCCCCTCCTTCCATTCACTCTACATACCTTCCCACCCCACCCCCATCTACTTCCCAGGAAGGGTAAGGCACATTGCTTTGGGGAAGGTCCAAGGCCCTTCCTATTATATCTAGGCTGAGTAAGGTATTCATACAAAGAGAATTGGTTACAAAAAAGCCAGGACATGCAGAAGGGATAAATCCTGGTGCCGCTGTCAGTGGCCCTGCAGTCTGCCCCAGCCATACAACTGTCAGCCACATTCAGAGGGACTAGTTTGGTCCTACACTTTTTTCTTCCCATTCCAGCTAGTGTTGGTGAGCTCCAATTAGCTCGGGTAGACTGTTTCAGTGGGTGTACCCGTCGTGGTCTTAACCTCTTTGCTCATAGTCTCATTCCTCCCACTCTTCAACTGGACTTTGGGAGCTCAGTCCATTGCTCCTATGTGAGTCTCTGTCTCTGTTTCCATTAGTTGCTGGATGAAGGTTCTATGCTGATGTTTAACACAGTCATCAGTCTGACTACAGGGCAAGGCCAGTTCAGGCCCCCTCTCTTCTATTGCTTAGGATCTTAGCTGGGGTCATCCTTGTGGGTTGCTGGGAATTTCTCTAAAGCCAGGCTTCTTGCTAACCCTATAATGGCTCAAATAACCCAACTTAAAAATGGGGTACAGAACTAAACAGAGAATTCTCATCAGAAGAATCTCAAATGGCCAAAAGACACTTACGGAAATATTAAGCATCCTTAACCATCAGGGAAATGCAAATCAAAACAACTCTGAGATATTATCTTACACCTGTCAGAATGGCTAAGATCAAAAACACTAATGATAGCTTATGCTGGAGAGGATATGGGGTAAGGGGAACACTCATCCATTGCTGATGTGAATGCAAACTTGTACAACCACTTTGGAAATCAGTAGGGCAATTTCTCAGAAAAGTGGAAATCAACCTACCTCAGAATCCAGCAATACCACTCTTGGGCATATGCCTAAAAGATGCTCAATCATACTACAAAGACATTGGTTCAACTATTTTCATAGCAGCATTATTTGTAATTGCCAGAACTTGGAAACAACCTAGATGCCTCTCAACCAAAGTATGGATAAAGAAAATATACTACTCAGTGGAAAAACAAAAAACAACAACAACAACAAAAAAAAACAATGACATCTTGAATTTTGCATGCAAATGGATGGAATTAGAAAATACTATCCTGAGTGAGGTAACCAAGACCCAAAAAGATGAATATGGTATGTACTCATTCAAAAGTGGATACTAGCTATATACAAAGGATATTGAACCTATAGTTCATGACCCTAGAGAAGCTAAGTAATAAGGTGAACCCTAAGAAAAACACAAGATCCATCTGGAAAAGTCAAAGTAGACAAGATCACCTGACAAAATTGGGAGCAGGAGGTGGGGAGAGAAGGGTGGAAGGGGAAGAGGAGAGGAGAAGGAGAGGGTTGAGGAGAACTTGAGGTAACGGATAGTCAAGATGGAGAAAGGACAGAGATGAGAGCAAGGAAAGATATCTTCATCTTCCCCTTCTTCAGACGTTGACATTACATAATGCTACTATCTCAGATTTGGAAAAGACCTCAGGATTATGAGCCTAATATCCTCTCTAATGTCTATCATTCCCAGCAAGTGCCCATTTAATCTTGACAGGAGCACATTCTATGATAGGGAGCTCACAGTCTCCGAAGTCCGTCTAATTTACTGATACTCATCTCTGAGTGCTAGAAAACCACTTCACCCTAAAAGCCAGTCCAGCAGCCTGCCTCTTCACCAGTATCAGGATCACTCTCTAGAGGGATCATGAAGAGAAAAGCCTGGTTCCACTTGTACCCGATAACCCTTCAGGGACCTGATAAGAACTCTCCAATCTTCTTCTGACTCAGTATTATCAGTTCACCCCTGTCCTTACACAATACATCTTCTATTAATGCCTTGTAACACTCAAGATGTTGATCGCTGTGTACACATTCCCACTAAAGCAGGAGTCAGGAAGCTATGACTGCATTCCAGGTTTGAGTCCTTGCATATTTGGGAAGAAAATCAAGGAAGTAAGGTGTCCTATTCCATTAGTTTGTCAAAGTCTACTATATATTCATGCTCTGCTAACTCATTCATTACTCATCTAAACTGCTTGCCTATTTTGGGGAACATTTCGGCCTGTGCCCATTATCCAAGCAGTCAGCTTCCTTAGCTGGACATAGTAAGCAGACCCGAACAACTTGAAGAAGAACTGCCATGTCACTCATTATGAGTACATTTTCCTCATGATTTAAAACCAACGAGACATATGTGCATATTTGTGCAAGTGCCCATGCTATGCACATGTGTGTGCCTGTGTATGGAGGTCAGAGGACAGCCTAAGGCTGCCCTTAGAAACTGTTCACTGGTTTCTTAAGACAGAGTGTCTGATTGGCTGTGAGCTAAGTGTTCACTTGTTTCTTGAGACAGAGTCTCTGATTGGCCCTGAGCTTGCTGATTTGACTAGGTTTGCTGTTTAGCAAGCCCAAGAAGTCTGCCTGCGTCTGCTTCCTCAGGGAAAGGGTTACAAGCATGCACCACCATGCCTGGCCTTTTTACGTGGGTTCTGTGGATTGAACTTGGGTCCTTGTGTTTTTGTGGCAAGCACACTACCACTGATCAATCTCCTCGACTCCTATTTTATCAGACTTCTCTGAACTTCCGCTCAAGTCGTCCCTAACTCTCTTTTCTTATAATGGCCAAATTTGCTAAGATGAAAGATTGTGTTGCCTGCAGATCGGACCTGGTGCCTTAGAGAAGGTAAAACACTGTATTGAATTTTCATATCTTTAAAACTGTATCGTGGTGAGCAACACTAGGCCCAGGAGGTATCCAAACTCATGGGCTATCTTCCCCCTTTCCAGGGTTACCCATCTTCCTTTCTCTTCTTTCAGTCTTTCCTCCAAGTTCTGCCTTTAAAATGACAGGAATGTTAGAAATCGAAAGAGACTTAGCTCTTCGCTCTGAGTCACCCATCCTGACTAGGTGGCTCTTATCCCTAACTTCTTATAACTTGTATAATATCACCTTATAGTTTTCCTAAGCTATCAAACTTATTTTGTTTGTTGTGCCCCCAAATCTTAACAGACTCAGGTCAAATATTCAAATTTTTCGATACAGAGTATGCGGACATGCCCCACTGCCCTCACTTACCCAGTGGTGCAGGATGATTTCTGGGAGTCTGAGGCCATCCTGGCCTACATTATGAGTTCTTATGCTATACCAGGCTTCAAAGAAAGACCCTGTCTTAAAGAATTAATTAGTGAATCTACTTAGAGTTTATGTTTCATTTGCTTCTTTCAAGAACTGTTTCTGCCAGGCGATGGTGGCGCATGCCTTTAATCCCAGCACTCGGGAGGCAGAGGCAGGCGGATCTCTGTGAGTTCAAGACCAGCCTGGTCTACAGAGCTAGTTCCAGGACAGGCTCCAAAGCCACAGAGAAACCCTGTCTCGAAAAACCAAAAAAAAAAAAAAGAACAGTTTCTACATTCAAGCTTCCAATATCAAATTTGCCCACTATGACAAATTCCTAGAGTATGGGCTACTTGACAGAATAATGTCACCTTCACTTTGCTGAAGGGCACCCTTTCGGGTTTGGGAGAAAAATAAGGACAAATTAGATGCAGATCCTACTGAGGAATCAAAGCTAGTAGAAAGAACAGACATACTATCAGGAATTTCATCTGAAGAACCATGGGAAACCAAGCTTGGTGGTGTCTGTAATCCCAACAATTGGGAGGTGAAGGAAGAAGGGTCTGGAATTCAAGGCTATCCTTGGCTAAATGGAGAAGCTGAGACCATGCTGGTCTACCTGAAACCCTGTCCCACAAATAAAACAAAAGATAGAGGTGGGCATGAGTATTTATTAATTATTGGAAAAAATTCTTTTCTGTTTTTTATTCTTTTGGTTTTTCAAGACAGGATTTCCCTGTGTAAGAGCTTTAGCTGTCCTGGAACTCACTATGTAGACCAGGCTGACCTTGAACTCACAGAGATCCACCTACCTTTACCTCCCCAGTGCTGAGATTAAAGGCCTGTGCCACCACCACCACCAGCAGCAGTAGCAGCAGCAGCAGCAGAAAAACATTTCTTATTAGCATCAGATTTAACTTGTCCACTGGACAGCAGCAGAGCGGCTTTGTGAAGGGATTCCGGGACGTTTGCACATTTGGTTTTTAGGCTTTTTATGTTCATTTCAAGGAATCCTTGTTTGGGGTAAGTTTTTGAAATTCCCCTTCAGAGCTTTGGGGAAAAAATATGCCATGATGTGACTTCAATTTTGACAAAAATAACTTTAAAGATAATGTGTTTGAAAAGGACAAATATCTACTATGCATCCTGCCCCCGTAGAGACACAGGCAAAAGCAATAAGGAGCTTTCTCAAGAAATGGT
This sequence comes from Microtus ochrogaster, assembly GCF_000317375.1. Lineage (NCBI taxonomy): Eukaryota > Metazoa > Chordata > Mammalia > Rodentia > Cricetidae > Microtus > Microtus ochrogaster. Next base: position 18,898,676 of record NW_004949100.1, on the reverse strand, counting down.
GACTCAATGAGAAAAACTTTCCTCTATCTAAGGAGAGTTTTGGGGAAGAATTGTGACTTTGATATGATTGGGCAAAGTTTTGATTTCAACTGACAAGAGCAACTGACTATAACATTGCACACTGCTAAGGAGTGCACAGGTGTTTGCGTATAAGTATGTCTTCTGCAATGATCCAGTGCAATGACCTAGTTTGTCTAATTAGTATACTTGCAAGTACTTATAATGCCTTTGCATATGAGTGTTCAGACTGCAATAACCTGTAGAAATGTGTGTGTCCTTTTTTATTATGGTTGCCATACCAGGTGATGCCAGAACGGGCCAAAAAGGCTATGTCCTGTTTTGTGTTGGCCACTATTAGTCTCTCTCTCTCTCTTCCTCTCTTTCTCTCTCTCCTACACTGTCCCTCCCTTTCCCTCTGTCCCCTTTTTCTTTTCTTTTCTCTCTTTCCCTCATCTTTTACTGATGACCAAAGAGGAAAAATCTGACAAGGCAGATCCAAAAGGAATATAAAACCTGAATGAACCTTGAGCGGGGCGTCGGCAAACAAAAGTACCCTCTCCCTCCTTATCACAGAAACAGGTTTGGTTTCACATCAGTGTTTTCCCAAGAGCCGGGCACCTCTTGTGCAATTCAAGTCACAAAATAAAGGCTAAGCCTCTTCTTTGTGAAGTGCCCTGTGATGGCAGAGAGAGAGAGGAAATGTTAGCCCTGCCCCCAGGAGGCTCCCCTTGTTTATGGGAGGAAGATAAGATGCGTATACAAGGAACAGCAATGCAAGGGGAGACATTAATATTTATAACTGATCCAAACAAAGTGCTTAGAGGGACCTTGGGGGAAAATAAATGTGTCCCAGCTAGGGATACGACACAGAAATTTATGTGGGGAAGTCATCGCTGGGCTAATCACAAACGATGATTCTCTAGGTGTCTCTGGGAAGACTCGGCACTCTAAAATGAACTGGGGTAACAGAAAAGGCTGGGATGTGGTAATCAGAAGCAAATAGGCCTCTTCTGTAGCAAAGGACTCCTTCTTTGCTTTTGTTTGGGGTGGTGAAAACTGAGAACATATAAACATGCTAATTAAAAAATTGTATAACTTTAAAAGAGAAGGAATATTTGAGTGAGAGAACACTTTCGTCCACTTTCTAAGACATAGGAAAGGCCTGATGCCAGTCACTGTTGTCTATCAGGCAGGCGTGATTATCACACCCTGTCTGCCGGGGTGGAATGCCTGTCTGGTCAGGCATGAGCAGAGGCAGAAGCCGCTAGCCAGAAAGCAGAACTTGCAGGAACTTCCAACAACTTCTAGAAACTCAATATCTAGAGGGGAAATGTGTGCCCTGTTTACTCACCGGGCACCACATGTATTGTACACATACACACACACACACACACACACACACACACACACACACACACGTTCCCACATAACTGCACACACAGGCATGCAGCCATGTACCTTCCTGGTGAATCATAAAATTTGTGAGGTAAAATGATGGTCTTATCTTTCCTGAGAAGTCAAAGGAAGGACAAGTTGTGGTAGCTCATACTTTGGAGTCTAGCAGCAGCTTTCGGACGAGCTCCAGCAAAGGATCATCTCAGTGGCTGGAGACAAGTGGAATCGTCTTACCCCCTTTGGTTTATGCGCTATGTAAGGCAGAGATGATCTTCTGATGGAGGATGGGATGAATTAAGTCACCTTTAGCACACGATGTAAGATCTACATCTCTTTCATCATTCTAAATTCTAATTTTAAGTGCCAAGAGGATCCCAAGCATTTCATGGATTTAAGGATGTGTTTATTCATGGACTGTCTTGCTGTGTTATTCATATTATCTAGATAATAAACAATAAATCAGAGTCTCTGTGTGGAAAAGCCCATTGCAATGGTGGGTTTTGGAGAACTCCCTCAGTCACACTGATTCCTACTGAGAAGCTGATGTGTCCCTTCAGTATTTCAGACCTGGGGGTTCTGAATAACAAGACCATTGTTTTGGGGTGTGAATAAAACCCAATCAAATGAATATACCAGTGTATGCCAGATATGAACTTCAACCATTCTAAACTTCTTATATAGATACAAGATACCGCTCCAGCAAAGATGAATTCCAACAACCCAAAAGCATTGATTATGGTGTAGGATATAAATACAGCACCCTCCCTCTCCCTGCTTTGTAGTTTCGTTGGTACTCAATAATTCTAATAGACGTTTTCTGGGCAGCAGAGTTTCTCAGTAATTACTCTGTTGAGGATCTGGAAAAGAAAACAATAATTAAATACCTTTACTTATCCTACTTTATCCCGGACTCTGTCACTGAACTTCAGCGTGGAATGAAAATAAACATACCTTGAGATAACTTAATTTAGAAAAGGACTGCATATCCTTGGCCTTGAAGCAAACTCTCAGACTGCAATAGACATTGAACTTATTATGAATACCGTTTGATGAATATTTATAATTATTCTTTCTTTCAGTCAAGGTGCTCTCCCCATCTTGTTCCAGTCTGTAGGTCCAGGGTGGACTCTGTTGACTCCCAGGTGTTTCCCTGTGTCTCCTGACTGGAGAGGGTTTGCTACCTGATCTATATAAAAGGATAAAACAATATTCCTGGCAAAGAAAGCTCACCTCTAAATGAGGGTCATGGTGAAGTTGGTAAAAGTACTAGCTGTACAATGTGAGGGCCTGTGGTCAATCCACAGAAGCTACTCAAAAGAACAAGCAAAACTAACAACAAATAGAAAACCTCAAAGGGGAATGGACAGATGGCTGAGCAGTCAAGAGCCCTTCCTGCTCTAGCGTAGTATCCAGGGATGGTTCCTAGACCGTACTTGATGGCTCACAAGCATCTGTAACTCCAGTATCAAGGTATCCAAAGCCCTCTTCTGGCCTCCACAGGTATTGCATGCATGTGGTACACATACATATAAGCAGAAAAACACTCATATACAGAAAATAAAAAGTAAATCTTCTCAAAAATTGCATAGTGGTGCATACTTGTAATGTCAGTGCCAAAGAAACAAAAAATAGGTGGAATACTGGGTCTCCATATCTGTGTGGCCTAGCCTAATCAACAGAGCTTGAGGTGAGATGGCCAAAATTGACCTCTGAATGCCATACAAGCCTTCCACATACATGTATGCTTCCCCACGCGACCCAGGCCACCCAAATAGAGAAATTCCTTCGCTTGTCCTTTTCATCTCAATTACACTTTTATTCATCTTAGTTATGAGCCTCAAACCAAGAATTCAGTAGATATTGAAAGCACATATATCTATTGATTGCCATCAAGTGTTTTCCTGGCTCTTCCTCAGTTTCAGCTAACTTCAAATGACTTTTGTTGTGGTTATTCTTGGCTGCTATTTGAAGACTTAATTGATCTGTGAGCTGTTTTCATTTTCTCTGTGTCTTTACGGAATTCTCTGTAGGTCAGAACAAAGATTGGGTGAAAGTCATGTCTGTCTGAAGAGACAGTCCTTGTGAAATAAATGATGTATCATTCTTGAGGCTGAAAATAGCAAAATTTACGTTTGAGTTTTATTAGGACATTGTACTGAGAACACAATAGAGTCAGAGAAGGAGGATTCATGTAGGTCTCTGGAACCTGGGAGATTCTGAATATTAAAAGACTGTATTACATAAGGGCTCCTTACCGCACTTAGGAGACGTGAACACTAAGCCTTCCCCTCTCCAGCAATTGCAGCCTGAGAAACTCTTCCCTTAAGAATCTGATGGCTGTAAAGACTGTATCTCCTAAACCCCAAAGTACTCAAATGTTTAGGTTGGAGAGTTCATAGTGCTACATATGCATTCTGTGTGACAGAAACGTTCTGCTCTTCCCAAGGTAGCTTGACCACATCCTAGCTCTTCATCACACCTCTAAAGTAGAATTTGACTACATATTAAAGGAACGTATCAGGAGCCTTTTGGTTTACTTGGGATTTAAACATGTTTGTGATACAACGACTTGCCAAAATCAGAGATGTGGTTTGCCTTCTAAAGCCCTTTCTAGTCCTTGTGACAGGGCCAGAAGTTAGTGCCTATAAAAGAAGTGTGCATAGGCAGAACAAACACCCACTCAGAGTTCAGGCACTGTCCCCTTCTGCAGCAAATGTATGAATGTGTTTCTTGGGCTTTTCAGTGTGGTGGCAGACAGGGCTAATGTAAAGCACATTGGTGTGCTGCCTGTGTGTGCTCTGGCTCTGGGTGTGCTGCGGGTGTGTTATCTCCCCCTGGGTGTGCTGCGGGTGTGTTATCTCCCCCTGGGTGTGCTTTAGGTGTGTGGTCCGTCTCTGGGTGTGCTACAGGTGTGTGGTCCATCTCTGGGTGTGCTGTGGGTGTGTGGTCCGTCTCTGGATGTGCTGTGGGTGTGTGGTCCGTCTCTGGGTGTACTGCAGGTGTGTGGTCTGTCTCTGGATGTGCTGCAGGTGTGTGGTCTGTCTCTGGGTGTGCTGCGGGTGTGTGGTCTGTCTCTGGCTGTGCTGCAGGTGTCTGGTCTGTCACTGGATGTGGTACTGGTGTGTGGTCTGCCTCTGGGTGTACTGCAGGTGTGTGATCTCCCCTGGGTGTACTGCTGGTGTATGGTCAGTCTCTGGGTGTGCTGCGGGTGTGTGGTCTATTTCCCTGTAGGTGTGCTGGCAGGGTACTGTGTCCCTTTAGGAAGCTTAATAAAATGGACCTAGTTCTGAACTGAACTTGGAGGTCTGCACTGTAGCTCTAGTCAGTCAGATTTTGTCTACACAGGCGGAGTTGAGTCATATCTAAGCCCTAGGTATGAATTTCTTCATCTCTCACGTGGGACAACAATGCATATCCTGTAATCAGCTGCAGCTTCTCTGAAGGTTGATTTCCTGTTCTTTCTTTCCCTCCTGAGTCATTTACCTTTCTTGTTTCTGGAATCAAATTCCAAACAAGAAGAGACTTACAGAGGGAAGGCTTATTTTGGCTCACAGTTTGAGGGGAGGCATGTCATGGCAGGGGAGGCATGGTGGCAGGAGCTTGAGGCATCTGGTCACACTGTCAAGAAGCAGAGAGAGAACAGGAAGCCCTGCCAGGCTACAAACCTCAAGGCTCAATCCCATTTTCCCACATCTTCCCACAGCTGACTACAGGTTCTATAACCTCCCAAAGCAGCATGACCACCAGGCCCAGGTGTTCAAATCCATGATCCCCCAGGACCACACGTTCAAACCACATGTCTCCTAGCCATACTGAGCAAATTGCTCAGATATGTACTTCCTGAAATATTAATATCAATTTGGTGTGGGGAGCAAAAAAAAAAAGGACAAACCAAACTGGAGCTGACAAAATTCAGAACGACGAACGCCATCACAGCCCTCTTATGTAAGCTGCGCTGTGGAAGATGGGTTACCTGCTTTCTCCCATGGGACCTCAGTAGTGCTCTACTCTGCACAGAGAATTCCACATATAGTCATTTCTCCTGTTATGTCAGCCAAAGCAGTTTTCCTGTATCTCCTGGTATCATTATATCATCCCCTTTCATGGAGAAACTTGCCTCATTTTGGATGGTAAATTAAGTGGACATGATATTTAAGCACAAATATTGATGATATACTATTACATCAGTTGTTCAGCCTTCCTAATACTGCAACCCTTTGTTTAATACAGTTGCTCCTGTTGTGGTGATCCACAACCATAAAATTATTTTCATTGCTACTTTATAACTATAACTTTGCTACTGTGATGAATGATATTGTATATAATCGTAGTATCTAATAAGCAGAAGATCTGATATGTAACCTCATGAAAGGGTCAGTCGACCTCCAGAAGGCTCATGACCCACAGGTTGAGAACCGCTGCGTTATATGCTTTCTGGAAAATTACTCTGAAAGATTTCATGCTCCATTATTTAAGCTAGAAATAGTGTGAAAATGACAGATCTCTCCTACATCACTGGGACAACTCATCTCTTGATACCTAATTAGCAATGCGGAGTTTGTAATGAGATTTGAGCGGATAAGGAGTACTCCGGGACTATCTCTTTTCAGAACCTCCAGGTGAGCCAGGACAGACAGAAGGACACACCAGAGTTACCTCGGAAAGAAGGAAACAGCAAAGGCAGAAGCCAGTGTGTGCAAAGGTCCTGTGGGAGACAGGAACAAGGGCTCGTGGCTGGGGATACAGAAATGATGGAAGGATGCACAGAGGGCAGCAGATGAAGAAATGCGATGGCAGAGGCAGCTCGAGGCAGAGGGAAACTGCGGTGTTTTAGGCCAGGGGTCACAGACAGAAAGTGGACTCACCAGTATCAACTATGTCGTGAAGAAAAGACTAAAAGGCCTAAGGGAGAGAAGCAGCAGGGGGTGAGAATAGTTAAAAACTGGGCGCCACTGGGGTCTGAGATGCCTGGTACCTGAACCCTCTAACTGGACTGTGACCATGGCACCTGTAATATGAAAGACTATTTAGGAGGCAGGGAGCCTTGTGAATGATGGATACCGTGCCAGTGTTTCAAGCCCTTTACAGTAAGAATTATCTGATTAATGATTAAGTCAGTATAAAAATGGAAAAGAGAAAAAAAAAACACAAAGCCAGGGAAGGGGTGCTGGGCTGGATCTAGAAAAATAGTAGAAACTAAAAAGCCCTTGAAAAGGAACTAGAGCAGGGCTGGCCAGGACAGTTAGAAGTCTGGGGAAGGTGACGGTAAGACGAGAGAATTCGGAAGAGGAGTAGCCAGCGGTGTGGAACCCCGTTGGTGCAGTCACTAGACTCCAAACCTGCAGTCTGGAGCAGTCGGCCAGCAAGTTACTGATTACCCTGGAAACAGCAGCTGCTGGGAAGGGCTGATAGGCACTGAAGGCAAGTTTAGATTGTTAGGAGCTGAGTCCACATGACCCTGGCAAACAGCACAGGAAAAGGAGAAGGGGTGGAGCTAGAGTGGGAAGGAGGCTGCAGGAAGGGATTTCATTAGGGTTTTTATTCTGTTTATATCTAGAATACATATAAGGGGTGGTATTCTGATAAACCAGGCCTAGTGGAGGGGCAGTAGATTAAAACCTTGATTTATAGTTTTTGCAAATGACAATGGTGTGAAGACCGACATCATGCCCGGAGTCATGCTGTCTGTATGGACTCAGGAAATAGTGGAGAACCAAATTAGGACCATTCCCCAGTTCCAAGGTCCTGCTGTACAAGAGCCAGTGGGAGGAAGAAGCCACGGTTCTACGTGATAAATAGATAAAGGATCCAAATAGGATCCAGAACAGAGGTGGGAAGATTGGGATTGAATAAGAAAAACAAAATAAAGCCAGGCAGTGGTGGTGCATACCTTTAATCTCAGCACTCGGAAGGCAGAGGCAGGTGGATCTTTGTGAGTTCAAAGTCAGCCTGGTCTACAAGAATTAGTTCCAGGACAGGCTCCAAAGCTGCAGAGAAACACTGTCTCGAAAAATAAAACAAAAAAGAAGAAAAACAAAATAAGTCTTTTTATGAGTTGGGTGTACAGAAGTCTGGTTGGGATAAATTCATAAATTTATTTCAAATTCATGAGAGGAGAGATAGATAGATAGGTGTTCACTTCTTGGGTTACCTTACATCTAAGGACCCGAGGACTTTGCTAAGAGTGTGGAGGTAAGGGCTGAACATCCTGTTGGATAAGAAAGACAAATTAGAATATAAAGGAAAAGAAGACAGGAATCTGGACTGTGTTGGGGTCCCTAGGATGTTGAAGACAAAGGCTTTACCCCAGAACTCACCCACAGAGTCACATGAATTTATCAGAATGTAACAGCTATGCTCTAAACAGTAGAAATAAAATAGTGACTTTATTTGGAGCTGAAACCTCTCAGGAGACTGTTCATCAGTGACGGGAATTCCTGGGGAGCCATGGGTATCGGCAGGAGGATCTTCGAAGTGATCAGTCATTGTATTTCAGTTGAGAGGGAAGGAGCAAAGTTGCACCAGAGGGAGTTTTTCAAAGTAAAGAAAGACATTACTTACCGCAGCGTAGTACTCTAATGTGTAGATATTCCACACTTTTTTCATCCATTCTTCCATTGAAGGGCATCTAGGTTGTTTCCAGGTTCTGGCTATTACAAATAATACTGCTATGAACATAGTTGAATAAATGCTCTTGTCATATGATGGGGCATCTCTTGGGTATATTCCCAGTAGTGGTATTGCTGGGTCCAGGGGTAGGTTGATCCCGAATTTCCTGAGAAACCGAAACACTGATTTCCAAAGTGGTTGCACAAGATTGCATTCCCACCAGCAATGGATGAGGGTACCCCTTCCTCCACAGCCTCTCCAGCAAAAGCTATCATTGGAGTTTTTTATTTTAGCCATTCTGGCAGGTGTAAGAGGGCAGGGAACCCTGACTGCCCTTTGGACTGGAGAGGGAGGAGGAGAGGAGTGGGGGGAGGGGGAGAAGGGGGAGAAGAGGGGGAGAAGGGGGGGAGGGGGGGGGAAGGGTGGGAGGAGGGGGAGGGAAATGGGAGGCTGGGAGGAGGTGGAAATTTTTTTTTCCTTTTCTCAATAAAAAAAAAGAATTAAAAAAAAAGAAAGACATTACTTTATCAGACTAGGGAGCTGGGGACATTTTTCTGGCAAAACAAAGATTTTTGAGCCTTCCAAAAAAAAAAAAAAAACAAACCTTGAAGGAGAGCTGAAGACAGCCCCCACTCACAGCTATGTATGTACCCACACACAGGCACACACATGCCTATAGCTGTTACATCAGTAAGCAAAGATGGAGGTTGATAGGGATCAACCATTGCTTAGGGGGTTACAGTAGCTTTTCTTCGGTCCTGTGCAGGACCCTATGTGGTTTGCTTTCTCAGGGATAGTTGGCTCTTTTTAGTTACCTGTCACATCTGGCTCAAACCTTGGTCAGGAAATTCATGCCAGACAAAGAATCAGTTCCCTTCCACGGGTTGCATATTTCCTCCTTGAGAACTGACCTTCCTCAAGGCCTTGTCCCAAAGTGACCTGTCCTACTCAAGCTGTAGGATACTAAGCTGAGTTTGTCTCAGGCATTTTTATCAAGTTACCTCATTTTATGACATTCAGTATATAGAAAATTGGCTAAGATTCACAAGAGAGAAGTTGAGATTTATACTTGGTTGTGTCACGACAAGTAAATGTTATCGGTGTAAGAGAAAGAGTGATATTCTTTATCATATTATTTTGCCAGATTCCTCAAGTTCCAGTCTCAAAAACTGTCAAGGAAGATGGCATTGAAGGTTATAACATCCCTTACAAATAAAATCAAAGCTTTAGTCAGTTGATAGAGAGACACATGAGGGAGTGAATGCCGCCCCCCAGAGTGATACCTAACAAGTGGTTCACTGAGCGCTGCACAGAAGGTAAATGAAGTGTGTCTGTTCCAATCACAACTGGAATTTTAAGTGAGTGGAATGGAATAAACGCAGTTCAGAACTTGAAGTAAACTCAGCTTGGAATGTGTCTGGAGACCAAGGTTTATATAAGAACTACACAAAGCTCAGAGCATGACACAAGGAGACATGTTCCTGGCATCTTAGAGTGAGCCATGGACTCCTGAAGAACCCGGGCACAGACATTTCATCCAGAGTCATTTGTTTCTACTTGGGGAAGAAAATGCAGACGTTTATATAATGTGCTGGAGTGAGAGTAATATTCCACCTGGCGCAGGGAGTTGTGTACGATTTCTCAGACATGGTATTTCAAGTTTAGTGTTACCAATAAAATATTCCTATCAAATCTCCATTCTTCTTTTCCTTGATTCCTGTTGCTATATATCTTCTCGGGAGTCTCTCGTAGATCACACATTCTACATCTGATAGGTGAAAAACAAGAAGTGGTAAGGGGGAAAAAAAAACCTTACAGAGCGAGTTAACTGGAAGGAATTCAGAAGCAGCAGCTCACAGCAATGGACTTACCCCGTTGCCTAAACACTTTTCTTAAAGTGTAGCTCCTGGTGAGCTAGTGAGTGTACAGGGGGACATAGAGAGGAGAAGACTCTCTATGCCAAGCTGAAGAAGCAACCGGTAACCGACAATGCATCCTTGTTAAGGTAAAAAAGACTCTTCTACCATGGAGTGAAAAAGTATACTTGCTGTAAGTTTTTAATTATTGGATTTAGTTAATGCATTAAAAGGATGTGAGATGCTAGACCCCAAGCAGGAGATCATGTGTAAATTAACAAACTTCCTGGCAGTTGGAGATAAGTCAAGAGCACGGGAGAAATCAAAAGGGAGTAGGGCTGTGGAGTAGGCATTCAGAACACACGGTGTTTCTGAAATAATAAAGAAGGAGATGAGCTCCCAGGATTCAGGCTCTGGGAAATCTGAGATGCGACTCCATGTTCTGAGTGTGCCATTGGGTTTGAGGGGAGTAGCTAGATAGTGGAGTTGTTGGGATATTGATAGATAGATAGATAGATAGATAGATAGATAGATAGATAGATAGATAGATAGATAGATAGATAGATAGATAGAGGAGGTGGTGTTGGAATCAGTGCTTTGTATTGCATGTTACACTTTTCCATGTTAAACAGTAGCCAGTGATGGTGTAGCTCACATTTGCATTCAGGTGAACCCAAGGAAATTCTGCAAATACTTACTTTTATGGCAGGAAGGTACCTGACTGGTGGGGGGGGGGGTTCGTTTATAATATTTGTGTTTTCTGCTGCTGAAGGCAGTCCATATATTTATCCACTGGATAGTTCTGACCATTTTATCTGATAATGTTAGTATGGTATTATTGTTACTGACAAATACATAAGCAATTGCAAGGTCAACGGCTCGCAAAAATGTCTTATTATCAGCACATTTCCAGTATGTTTCCATTGGGGGTAGAAAGTAGAGAAGCATCCAGGAGCTCTATGATTGTCTACTTTAGAGAAATGAGAGTGAGATTTGGGGCATGGCTGGGCTTAGTCTTCTAAAATGCAGTGGACCATCCACCCAGCATGAAAACAAGAGATCTTTTGAAGAACAACTGCACATTCAGATGAAGCAACCATGTCCTTCAAACCACATCCTTCCTGTCGCCTGTGGGAAAGGGGTGGTATTTGTACTGAGCTCTGAGTGCATGCAGAATAGATCTGTGTGTATTTCCATAAATAAAAGGGCATTGTGTGTGTGTTTGGCACCTGGGATGGCCAGAGCAGTTGATTGCCTCGGAGAGCTTTGTTCCAACCCAGGGATCAGCAGGATTTGGAAGCACTGGACTAGGAACTGAGCCCCAAAAACACATATGCAGGAGACATGCGATAACATTAAGTTTGAAGAACAACAATAGCACTTGCAAACCATTGGCTTTGTGTCAATACTCTTCTTAATATAGCTCAGGGAAGGGTTTAAATGCCGTGGGTTCCACCTGCAGACTAATGAACCACGTTGTAGTAATATTTCGAGACAGCACCTGTTTCTCTGATGAGCAAAACTCAGAATAGATAATATAAGGGCATGTGTTTTTGCTGAAACTTAAAACTCTGGCCTACTTTCCTTTACTTGTGTTGTGCACGCCGCATTTATGTTGTCACTAACAGCTAAAGATTTGATCACGAATTAAAAGATGACTCGCATTCTCCCAACCCTCCAAAACTCAAATAAGTTAAAATGAAACTTACAATCCTATTGACATAATCATTATCAAAATACAATATTAAAGTTTTCCTGCCATTCATCCCCAGTTTTCCATGGACTGGGCAGTGTGACAGCATCTCAGGTAACTTGGATATTGTCTTCCTCGAATATCCACCTCCTGTTCAAGGTTGTTTCTCATCTATAGAGATTTGAGAAATCTGAATTTTTTTTTCTGTCTTTTAAAATACTCTCGGCTAAATTATTCTCCAGAGCTTATATATAAAATGCATAAATAGACATCACTTCAAGAGGAGACAAATTATTCAATACTCCCTGTTGGAGACCATGGTAGTCAACATGCTTATCTTCTACTGTAACAAAAACAGAAAGAAATCTTTTGATCTTTTGGTTTATTCAGGCACACTCTTTTTCTACATGAGGAAAACTTCCTTCTATTGAGACTGAAGGGGTAGCACAGAGGTTATGAGTAGTAACTGCTCTTTCAGAGAACCAGAGTTCAGTCCCCAGACCCCGTATTCAGCTGAACCTCTTAATAGCTTGTAACTCCAAGACCAGGTTATCTGGCGCCCTCTGCTGACCTCTGTAAGAACATGTGGTATACATTCCTGTAGACATATACACATAAATAAAAATAAAACAAATCTTTCTTTAAAACTTCCTCCAGTAGCAGAGGAGAGTTTGTCAAGACACATAATCTCTTTTAAAATTTGCTTTTCCTAGTTAATATTCAAATTGATTTTGAACATCTATTTAAGTATATATCAATTATGGCATGAGAATTGTGCATTCTGAGATTTTAAATAATCTCTAATTCAAGTAGCCCAATGAAAGAAGTATTCGGTTGAAGAAATGGGCATGTATCGAAAATCTTCTGTGTCAATATTAAGTCTTCTGTTAAGAGATTTCTCAGAAAACACAGTAAGTTTCAGATCTTCAAAACAATGTGGTGGAAGAGCTCCGGCCTAATCCTTAAAGCAAAATCCACTTTTGTAAAAATATGGAAGATATCGTGAGAGGGAGATGTGAGGTTCACGCGTGGCCCTGTCAGGTTCACACTTCAGTAGGGGTCACCTCTGACTCAGCTCAGACAGATCTGCTGAGATCTGAGCACCAGCTGCTTCAGGATCAAGTGAAACAAAAAACAATTCAATAAAAAATAAATTGTTTATTTACATGATACACAGGACATTAAAAAAGTTTTCAATATGCCCTTTCTGGCCATGACATGAACACTTGAGGAGGATGTTCCTAGATACAGTAAATAGCAGAAGATCATTTTTATCAGCAGACAGTATAAGGTGTCAAAGTAAACGTCAAAGTGGAAGTTCATACTTTAATGAGATAGAGAAATACTAAAAGATTTAACCAGGAAGGAAAAGCAGGATCTTCAGTATAGGTGAAGATGACTTCTATGAGCAATTCATTGCCCCGTGCTCCATCCTGCTACAGCATAGACAGCACAAAAGAGGAGGTGAGGGTATAATTTGTCTGTGGATTGCAGGCACTCATGTGTAGTATGTACTCTGGCAGGAGCAGGGTGGACACAAAGAACGTGAAACAATGTAACAATGTGACATGAAAAGAGAAGTCATAGGTGCAAGAGAGGACCCAGAAACAAGCAGGAGATTCCCAGGACAATGGAGTTTGTTGATGATTATGTCTATGATAGACCCTGAAAATGGGTGAGATTTTTCCCCTCAAAGGACAGAGAAAGGCATTCTGACCATTAACTCTTGGGGAAAAGTGAGACAGTCTAATAACCAAAGTTCACATCTAGCTTTTGGTCCAATAGATATTTAGGCACAATGCTGCTTATGTGGTATTCCCCCAGAATACATCATTCTACTTCCTTAATGCTTAATGCTAAAGTCTGTGGAGCAACACAGAAAAATGTACTCTATCAAATATGCAAAGAGGATGAAGCTGATTCGTTTTCCTTTAAGGCAGGTCTCGTGCCGCCCAAGATGACCTCAGACTCACTATGCCGCTGAGGCTGCACTTGAACTCCTGATCCTCCTGTCCCCACTTTCAGAATGCTGGGATAACAGAAGTGCACCACCAGGCTCAACTTATGCAGTATTGAGAATCTAAACTCAGAGCCTCTTGTATGCTAAGCAAGGATTCTACCAGCTAAGATATGTCCCGAACCCCCGCTCCCCCAGCATTTCCCTTTCACTTTTATGGAATGGGACTGTTTTTTAAAGCAGCAGATTGGCTCTGTAGTAATGAAATAGAAGAAACTCCAACAGTGACTCTGAGTGGTAGCCACCGTCATCCATGCCTGTCCGCTCGAGAATGCTCTCTTGGCTGCAGAAACAGACAGTGTTAGCAGATCTTCCTTCCAACTATTATTTGCACCAACGTATATAGTCTTTCTCCTTGCAGTCACATTGTAATAGTCACATTGGAAGTGCGTCTACAGATTGCAGATTTGTCCTGACACCGCTGCCTGATGCATTGTGACGTTAGTTGTTATTAGGCGTCTCTTAGTTTTCCTTAGTTATCATTTAAAAACACCAAACAATACAAATGAATGTCCTGCCACTCACATATCTTGTGATCAGTAAACCTTCAGTGGAGGACAGCCAGATGTCCCAGTACAAGCTTGGTGACTGTAGTTCAATCCCTGGAACCCACATAAAAGTGGAAGGAAAGAACCAACTCCACAAATTCGCCTCTCACCTCCACGCGTATGTCAAGGCATGTTCCGCCACACATGCAGCATACACACACAAATTATTTCTAAATAAAAATTTGGAAAAAGAGAATCTTTCCCGAGTGAAGCAGAATTTTGCATTAGTAATACATTTCATCTAAAGCTAAGTTAACACTCACAGGGTTGCAGTAATCTTTTGAAGATTCTGTGTAGAAGTATTTTACATGAAGGTATGTTTGTACACTGTGTGTGTGCCAGGTGCCCCCAGAGACCATAAAGGAGCTGTTGGAGCTCTGAAACTGAAGTTACAGATGGTTGTGAGCTGTCGTGTGGATGTAGGGAGATCTATACCTAGGTTCTTCGAAAGAACAACTGATGCTTTTCACACTAAGCCAGCAATTACATTGTCACTTGACTGACTTTTTTCTTTTGCGTGGGAAAGTGATGCGCGTGCTATAGGGACATTCATGAACGATTGTCCTGAATGGAATCCCATGCTTCCTCCACCAGGGTGACATAGCTGTGCTATATCCTGATACCAGAATTAAAGTGGAGTGGAGGCAAGTCAGTGGGATGTTTGGGCTCCCTCTGTGTTACTTTGTTTGGATTCCTTTCTACTACCTGCAGGGCATCTGGTTTAACACCTGGAGTCAACAGAGACTTAGCCATCTATTCAGTGTTCCCCGCTCTCTCTGCCTGATTTTCCTGGTAGAAGGTGAGAATTGATCCTGGGCAAGAATTTCAATGACAACAAAAACCTACACTCATGATGAAGAGGTCACTAACCACCCCAGTTATTTACCCATGTGCTGCGACAGCAATGTCTTGTATGCTAGGAATGCTAAATACATGAACCAAATGTAAATAACAATTCAATTTGCTAATCCCAAAGCACAACTAATACCTACAGATACTTTATTATGAGAAACAAAGTGAAAATAAATGCATTCTAAGGGAAAGTGAGTTACAGCTGTCATATTTTTAATTATTGATATTTTTGTCAGTGTTCTCTTTGGGAAGGTATTTATTATCCTTAATAGATATCATATGATCAAAGTTTGACTTTTGAGCTATTTTGGACTTGCTATTTTCAACGCTGTTTTAAAATGAATAATGATTCAATAAATAACCTTGACAAATTCAACAACTAGGGAAAATGCTAAGAAAGCTCCCCAATGACTGTTGCTAACTCTATGGGTATCATTGATGAAAGCTATTGCTCTCATAAATTGAACAGCAAATGTACTTAGTGCCTGTGAGCAATCTCACCACACTAATTACTCTCAAGACGCAATACGATTCAATATGAGCCTATCTTTTGGGGCAAATTGAGTAAGAATCTTCTAGAACTAAAATTATGAGTTTCTGTGGGTCGTAGTGATAGGATTGGACTTGTTGGAGACTGGGGACCTTTCTCTTCTCACCCTTCAGCCTACAGAGATTCTAGAACACGAAAATGAAGCCCTGGAGTAGAGGCCCGTTTGCAGCCTGCCAGCACCAATTCAACTGAGTGCCAGGTTGGGGTGCCTGCCAAAGTTCTAGGGGCTTTTACCACAAGAAGTCGGGAAACAGCTTCCACTTTACGAATGGGTATCTCTTGGCCCTGAGCTGAATCGCCGAAGCCAAGCCTCATAGCCTCTGTGACTCCCGCGTGCTGGGAAACCTCAACTGATTTGCTCCTCCATCTCTTGTCCAAAGCCAGAGGCCTGGCCTGGCCCGATGTAGATGCTAAACCAATATCCATTTAGCAAGAATGTGACAAGAGTGTGGCTACATCCTGGTCCTTAGATACAGCCCTCATTTACAATAGTGCCTCTTGAGCCTTCCAAAAATGAAGTCAGTGGAATTCTTTTTATATCATTACGGGATCAAGCACACATACTGACATTGGTAGAACAATAATTTTTTCTACTATTCTTCAAATTGAACCTTTTAATAATTACATAAGAAAGTAACTTAGAGTTGGTTTAGAATTAGGAAGGAATAGATTCACGCCGAGGGGTTGCCATCTCCTTGTAAATGTCTTGGAAAGCAACTGAAGCACCCTAGCCTCTCTTCTGTTTGTAATTTTTATTTTTTTGTACAGGGCTCTCAACAACGGAGTGTTTTATCTGTTTAAAGTGCTTAACCCAAGGCCTGCTCCACAGAATACACAGAACAATCCCAAGGTTAGAAGCAGTCAGGATCATGTCTCCACCCCCTAGCATTTTCGCTGTGTAGAAGCCTCAGGCATACCCTGAGAGCTCTTCAATCTCCCCACCCCGACCCATAGCTTCTACGTGCCAAATTTCAGCCTTCCACAAGCACAGTCAAGGTTAGAAATCCCAGGCACTTATTCTTTTTTTCTAACCTCCATACCCAATCAGATACCAGCGTCTAAGTTTATTGTTATTGTTTTGTTTGTTTTCTTATCTGTACCCTCTTATCCGCATCCTTCTACAACTGCTTTATTTGGGGTCTTCATTTGCACTGGACCATGTTATGACAGCAACCAAATGCTTATTCATTTCAATATTTTCTTTGTGTGTTTGGTATGGGGTGGAGGTGAGGGAAGATTTGTGTGCATTCATGTGTGTTAGCACCTGTGTTTATGTAGAAGGCACTAGTCAATGAATTTGTATTCCTCCATTGTTCTCCACCTTATTTTAGAAACAAGGTCTCTTACTGAAACCGAAGCTCATCATTCTGCTAGACTAGCTGGCTAGTGAGCCCCTAGAACCTATGGCCTCTCTCCGCTTTCCCAGTCCTGGGATTACAGACCCACACAACCACACCCAGGTCTTCACTGTTGCACAGAGGGCAACTGACCAGCTGAGCCATCCCCTCAGCTTCTCAGTTACTTATTCTTATGTTTAATCTCCCCCAACATTTTCCAGCAGCAGTAATACCCGCTAGCCACACCGTGTTTGCTCCAGCCCACTTCCTGTCACATGGACAGCTGTGGCCAAGCATCTCCAGCCAATATCCTCTTTTATCTCCAACTTCCTTCTCCACCCTAAGTTCCTCCAGTCACCTGCTTTGCACTTTAAAAGATCCTCGGAAGATAATTAATTTTAATAAAGAGGAATTAAATTTAATCTGGGAGCTTTATCATTATAGTATTGGGAGTCATGGCAGAAAAAAAATGCTTCTGGGGATATAATATAGCAAAGTGACAGAGCCCTTTTGGCGGGTGTAAGGCCTGGGGTGGCCTTATACACTCCAAAAATGACCCTTGGCTGTGATGTTATAAAGGTAGTACACTATACCAAATACCTTTTGTTGTTATTAGCATAGGTATTAAATAGGAAGTTTGGGAAATTAGTAAGAGCCTAAGAATCAGTTGCTTATTAGCCATTTATTATATGATCAATAAGTAATCAGGTGGAAATATACATATGTAAATTAAAACTGAACATACTGCTGAAATGGAATTATACCTGGTTATTTATGCTGTGGAGTAATCCCTATCACTGCAGTATGCAATGCTTTTTACACTAAATATTTTTATGAACGGAGAAAAGATGCCCTCATCTGTTAGATTTTAAGCTTCTTGGTAGAAGGGAGACTTCCTTACAATGGGACATATGACAAAGAAAGGTGTCAGTCACCCATCTATAAATGCTTGTCCATCGACTGGTGGTGTTTCAACTGTTTGAACAATGGTAATGAGAGTTTTATCATCTGGATAAATATTTTTTATTAATTCCTTGCCTTGAAGTCAGGCCCTGAATTTGCAAATTGTTTAAAGGTAATAAGGCTGGAATGAATGTACTGAAGAAGAGCCTGCTTCTTAGAAGTGTCTCTTTTGCTCTCGTTGATAGCAATGCTATGGAGAATTATGGGTGTTCCAGAAAACTGTCGAAGCTGTAGTTAGGAAAGGGAAACTGCAGATTTAGCAACCCTGGGGTTTGATCCTAGCCCCAAACTCACTGCCTCAGTAACTTTACACAAATGATTTGAATTCCAAGCAATGGTTATTGTCAGTATGGAAGTAGTAGTAACAAGTAACAAGGCTCATAAAGTTATTGTGAGGATTAATGGGTAAATCCTAATAAAATACTAATAACGTGTTCAGCATTAGAAAATACAATTTAGGATCATATATTAATGTGAATCTCAAATATAGAACCATGGCTTGCTTTGAAAGTCTTCGTCTTCTCTTTGGATATAATGGTTAACCATAGCCTTCCTTAGCCCCAAAAGAATGAATACTAAAATGTTCTCTCATTATAAAAACGTCAGTTTTATAATGTCTCTGCCCATTGAGTCCTTCATGGTGAGGCATTCTCTCTGAACTTTTTAGGCATCAACCATTGTTTAAAAGTCTCTATACAATTCTAAAAGAGCTTTTATGCTATTTTTCCTGAATGCTTATTATAGGTTCAGAGTCATGTGCTATTAAAAAAAAAAAGTATTTGCCTGTGTGCTTTCATAATGAAGGTAATTTAATTGGGCACTCTGCCTCCACAGATTAGCTAGCTAGGGTCAAGATGACTTTTATTTTAAGAGTACATGGGAGAAATGTTGCAGAAGGGATGGGAGAAATGTCCTCCCTTCGCTTTCTGGATTGAATTATTCATATTTTATTAAGGCCAATGGTGATCCTGTGTTTCATTTCCAAGGCAGCCTGGCTGACAGACCAGCTGTCTATGTGGTCTCCTCACCCTGCAACGGTCTCCAGGAACATGGTGTGTTGATTTTTCTGGAATTCCTGGTACCTTGACAGGTCCTTAGTTGAAGTTCTCCAAGACGATATTTGTCACCTTATAAGAACAGAAGAAAACAAATACCTCTTAAAAAACGGGGAATGTCCTAGCCACATTAGTGCATATGAAACATTTCCTTTGTAGGCAGTGGGAACAGGACTGTGGTGTGAGCTCACTCTCTGCCTCTTTGATAAGGCTGTCCCTTAAAGGGACCAAGGACCATGCTTCCCTCTGGGCATGCGTATACTCCACACCCCAGTGAGGGGCTGAATGCTGAGTTTACTGTAGGTGACATCAAATTCAAATGGGATCTGGATGTGTGGCATTAGACATTTTGGCAAGCCCTCTGATTTAATTAACAATCAAGATGTACCGCTGCTGTGACCCTTCTCTGATATAGGAGGTTGTGTAGATCTGAGGATCAGACAGGGATACTGCTATCCCTGAAGACACTGTGTACTCCTTGAATGTGCTACTTTGTGTGGTTGAGTGAGCCTTAAAGTTGTAAATCTCAGTTCATCTTATATTTTATGAGTTCACAATGGTACTTAAGAATTATACAAATAAATTGTTCTTTTAAAGTAACAAAAATTAATAAACCTTCACAAAAAAAGAATCGAAAACCCAAGAGGTCCTCTTGAAGCTGGAGGTTGGGAAGTTCATGAAATGACTTCCTGATATCCCCAGCTCAGAATGGAATCTTCGCTATAAAGTTTCTGACTTTAATTCTAACTCAAGCTGCCAACCTTTCCATCAATCAGAGAGCATCCCTACTATGTGTGTTCACATGCACTATACAGGCACACATGCATGCGGAGAAACACACAAAAAATACATAAATGTAAACCAACTGTATTTGGGGGGGTCCATTGTGGTTAGGTATTGGGTGGGATTCGCAGTTTCTCAAAAGCTGCATGTTGAACCTAGGTGTCTCCGAACCCTTTCAAGGAAGGCACAAGCTCCAAGTGCTTTTCGCCATAGCTGTGATGATAATACATGCCCAGCAGCTTTGCACTGGTGGTGTAAGAGCAGTGGGGAGTGAAACTGATGGCTCTTTATCATGAATCACAATGGGCACAAAACATACTAGCTGCTATGTTTTTTCATTTCACATGCTTTCTACATGCCTCAATTTATGATACTAGCTGTGGAAGCAGGAAGAAATTATGATGCCGTGCAATAAGGACTTTCCTTTCTGTCTGTGTTCCGCGTCTCTCCCTCCCCATCACTCCTTCACTTTCTCCTTTTATCCTTCTTCCCCTCCCTACCCCTCTCTCTCCTTTCTTCTTTCCCTCCCCTCCTCTTTCCCTTTCTTCATCCTCTTCCCCTCTCTCTGTTCTGAACTGTGTGTATGTGAGCTCACGCACATGTGTGAATGTGTGTGTTTGTGCGCGCGCGCGCATGTGTGCGCACCCTTCAGGATTGAAGCTAAGAACTTCTCGCCTCTCTGTTTGTGTCGCACAGCTGAGCCACAGCTAAGCCCTTAAATCTTACCCCTTGGAGCATGTCTCTTGGATATTTTTTGTGCACAGTGTGGTGTCTGTGGTAAGTTATTTGTTTTGTGTTGAAACAGTGATATTCTTGAGGGAAGAAAAAGGATAAGCCCCTTGAAGGGACTAAACCTGAACCCTTTGAAGGAAGCGCTAGTGTTTTTAGTCTTGGATGGCTTGCAGAGATTTTCTGCAAGATGAATGAGGTGAGCTGTCACTGCAAGGCAAACACGAATGGTCCTTGTTGCCAACAATACATAATGTACGCTTTCCAACCAAAATTTAAATTTTGTAAAAATAGTTTCCATTCCTGGCAGCTTCATTATAGTCAAGAAGTTCTCTGATGAGACTGGCAGTGATATTAATTAATGTGGCTCTTTTGGATTATGTAGCGAAAAGTGTCAAAATTGTGAAGGTCTGCATAACTTATAAGAGATCAATGTTTAGAGCAAAATAAATTCATCACACTCGGCATCATGCCTGGTAAAAGAGCCATTAAAATACAACAGATTTTTCTATAATATATAGAGTGTAACTTTGTGGATGTGGTTTAAGAGTCCACATTGAGTCTCATATTTGACAAAGTGTGTCTATCAACTTTGGGTATATTTTCAAAATAAAATACCCACAGTTATCTGGAATGGCTATAGCTTGCTCCTATCCTTCCAGCTACCATATATAGATACAATCTAGCGCTGCACTGCAGCCTGTGTGTAGTCCAGTGTTTCTCACAGGTCTCATACACCATATAAGAGAACAGGCTTAAGACTGTCAGTGTCTTCTATTAAACCAGATAGTGATGCATTTGCAAAAATGTAACACTTTACATTTTTACAATATTTATTTTTACAGTTTTACATTTTACAACAAGATTCAAGATAAAACAACTACAGAATACCTTTTTTCACATAATAACCCTTGTTGGTAACAGTCATCTTTCAACCAAAATGCTTTACTTATTTATTTATTGACTGGCATGTAATTGACTTCTTCATTTAAAACTAAGTTTTTAATTCTCAGTCTTAATAGGGTAGATACTTACTTATGGTCAGATGGTCACATCACCTTACTAATATATGGTGAAACATAATTCTAATATGAAAAGTAATCGACAGAAATGAAAGTTCTTTTCGTATCATATAATTATAAATGTGTAAAAAAGACTCCAGACCAAAAATTTGGAGACTTGGTGTTTGAGCTGAGGACTGCAGCCCCAGAGTAAATAGAAAGAGCAAGGTAGCCACCGCATTCATGTGATACTATCATGAAGTCCAGTGAAAAGGCCTTGAGAAGGGGGAAGCAAGGAGCTAGCATATCCCTCCATAGACAGAGAGTCTGCCTAGTATACTCAAAGCACTGGATTTAGTTCCTAGCACCACATAAGCCAGGTGTGGTAGTGCATGCCTTTGATCTCAGAAAAAAAGAATCAAGAGGATCAGAAGTTCAAGGTCACCCTAGGCTACACAGCAAGTTCTAGGCTACCCTGGGCTACATGAGACCCTGTCAAAAAAAATAAAAATAAAAAGACTATATCAATAGATCAGAGGCTGAAGTATATCTTAATCTTCACGTCCATATCAGCGGAGAGACTGGACAGTCTTGTAGAGGGAACAATCTATTCAGAGAAACTAGTGACAAATACCATGCTGTGCTCTGGGATCTGCAAGATCAGTTTGCACAGCAGCCGTGCCTGCTTGAATGTGGAGGAGAGATTGTGACCGGGACAATGTGCGCACAGGCCTGACTGGCAGATGGGGTGCAGTTGTAAAGTTCTCATTCTAGAGCATTCCAGCCATATCCCCGAGACCTGTGTGGTCATGGAAAACTGATGGCAGGCCACTCTCTCTGCCATTTTTAAATGTGTTTTTTTTTTAATTTTTGATAATTTTATACAATATATGTTGATCTTATTTTTTCCTCTCACAATTTCTCCCAGATATTCTCCATCTCCCCACTCATCCAATTTCATCTTCTTTCTCTCTCTTAAAAAAAAAAAACAAGAACAGAACAAATAAAAAGCACAAAACAACATCAAATCCAATTTGTGTTGATCAAAGTTTGCAGAGGAAGATTGAGTACTCCGTAACCATGCCCTAGCCAGCTAGGAATCCAGGGCATGGTAATCCAAAACCATTCTAGAACAATGAATAAGGTACCAACTGTTAAAAACGTGACCAGGAAAGTATAGTAAATAGAAAAGATCATGACTAAAAGATAAAAAATACTCAGGGTCAGGCAGTAACTATGAAGAGAGCCAGTTGGGTTTCAGTGTATGAGAATTCATCTTCATTAGCTGAATGGCAGTTCAGTGCTTGAATGAAGAAATATTCAAAGAACACAACAGCCCCTGGAAAGGTTTAGTCGGGTTTGCCACAGAGAAGATGTGGACGAGGTATGCATTAGTGTTTTCAAAATCAAACTGGAGCACAAGCAAATTTCTTTAAAAAAAAATAGATGGAGCTAGAGAGACAGCTCAGTTACAGGCCCTGGATGCTCTTCCAGAGGACCTAGGTTTAGTTCCCAGCACCCAAAGGGCAACTGACAACTGCCTGTAACTCCATTTCCAGGGGATCCAATGCCCTATTCTGGCTTCCATGGGCACTGCATGCACATGGTACACATTCATACATGCAGGCACTCAACACATGATATAAATATAGATAGGTCTTAACCTTATTTTTCAAGTACATGTCAACAGATGAGGAAAAGGCAGGTGTTCTTGTAGAGAGAAAATCCATTCAGATAAACTAATAACACAGTACCATGTTATACATTTATCTCATACAGCCAGAGTCAGAGATGGAGTTATTACATGTAGATTAGCAAGGAGACAGGGCTTCTGGCTCACAGCTGGACCAAAGAGGAAGATTTAGCTAAGCTCTGTAAGAGCAGTCTCTGTCGAGCAGCAATCTTCAGACCATAAATATCGAACAGGGAAGAGCTACAGTGAGCATTTTCTGAACACACCATCAACACTTGCGCTTGGTCCCCAAGGAAGGCTTTTCCAGCCCTCTGAGGCTGGATCTATGCCTTGTCAGGAATACACATTCTCTCAGGACTTCCTCTATCCCTACAACGTGGCAGGAGTCCTCATATGCACACAGAATGAACAGCTGTTAAGAAAAATGTTAGAAGCTGAAAGCAGAGATGCAGACATCAGTGGTGGACGGTACCAGCTTAGAGGATATTACCTAACAGGTGGCATCCTAAGGAAGCAAGGGAACAGATAGTGACATCAAAGAAATGAATGGGGGAGAGGGGGAAGGCCTCCATTGCAAGTCATCCTGGGTGTCATGCTACCCCAGTCTTCTTCCATTTCCAGTGGGCTCGTCACTTCAGATGCAGTGGCTGTTTCTATGGGGTTTTCACAGCCTTCTGAGGACAGTAGTAATCTCTATGCTCCAATGTTGCCACCAGACAGTAGAAACAAGGGCTGGGAGAACGCAAGGGAGAGGAGTGGGAAAGTTGCCTCAAACTGTGAACAGTTTCTGGTACAAATCTTCTCTTTTTAAATATCTGGCAGCATTTAGATCATTTAAAACATTTTAATTTTGGTTTAGATTCAAATGTGTCTTTTGCCAACCATTTATGGTCTATAAATAGCCATTAAGATTGTTGCAACAGAAGCACTTAGAAATTCTTACTCCTGGCCTCGATGGCTTGGCAGAGAAACAATGACTCCCCAACTGGAAAATTAACCATCAATTAGACATGTGTGCTTGTGATATCTCTTTTTTAGATAAGGTTTCCCTAGGTAGCCCAGGCTGGCCCCAAACTGAAAAACCCTGTTTGGCCACCTCCTGAATGTTAATGTTAAGGACATGTTATATTTTAAAATATATATCAAACTGTTTCATGAGTTCTAAACTATAACAGTAAGTGTAAATAATTAGATTCAAACACAATTATTCAACAACCTTTAGATTTTAGTTGCAAGTCAGAGGAACCTCTGAATCTAGAAAACTCTCTGGTGACAAGTATACGGTACGAATCGCTCTGCTCCATAGGTTAGCACCTGGCATACCTCACACCTACTTGCTAATGAAGCTCAAAGACTCACATGAACTTTTTAAAACTTACGGCACGGGTGGGTGACAGCACAGTCAGCAAAACACGTGCCTCAAAAAGCATAAGGACCAGAGCTCAATCCCCGAAAACCCATCTAAAAACCAGGCCCGGTGGCATAAATTTCTAGTCCCAGTACTGGGGAAGCTGACATACGCAGATCTGTAGGGCTCACTGGTGGACTAGCCTAGTCTACTCCTTGAGCTTCAGGCCAATTGAAGACCTCATATCAAAAACCGAGCTGGACAGGGACTGCGGACTGACAGGTGACATTATTGTCAAGCCTCTACACATATGTAGGCACACACGTACACACACATGGGGGGCTGGGGCAGACATAACGTGAGAGTAATCATATATCATTATTTTTTTTATTTTTTATTTATTTAATTAGGTCAACTTTGTCTTAGTAGAGGATCAGATCACTTCAGCATCATCAACATTCTTAAACTTGGTACTTTCCTCGCAGATGTCACCGTTACCTAAATGTCATTGCATTCCACGGAGATGCTATATAGCATCATATCCTTTTTCCTCCTGTTTCTTCGTCATCTAATCCTTCTATTGCCCCAAGTGGCCCAAACAGACCACTAACTATGCCTCAAACAGCCTCGAAGCAAAGTGTAGACAGGGTGTGACCATTGCATAGAGAAGACAGCTGCCCAGACTATGCCCAGTAGAAAGAGGCTCCCAAGGCAGGAGAAGTGCAGAAGCACTCCAAAGCAAAGACCTCCCAGAGTAAGGAACTAAGGCAAATGGTTGGCAGTAACCATGAGCACATGACTCTGTATAGACACATGTCTGGCTTACAGTAAGCATGAAGTAGTAGTTGCCGATGATCGTTATTGCTCACTTTCAATTTAGAGTCACATCGGAAACTATTGTGTATGTTCATATGTTTGTGTATGCACATGTGCGTATGTGCATGTGGAAGCCAGAGGACAGCCTAGTGGGCCATCCCCTCAGGCACCATCTGCCTCCATCTTAAGATGGAGCCTTCTCCCACTATCCTGGAGCTCACTGAGCAGGTGAGAAGGCCAGGCCACCTGGCTAGTGAGCCCCATGCATCCACCTGCCACTGCCCCTCCCCAGCGACTGGGCTTACAAATATAGTCCTTCACACATAACACTTTGCAGGAGTTTCAGGGATTTAGCTCAGGTCCCTGTGCTTACAAAGCAAACATTTTACCAACCCCAGCCCCAAAACTGGTAATAAATGTTTATTTTGCTACTCGACCCTGTATTTACATGTTTAAAAATAACTACAATTTTATCACAGAACATTTATATTCATTTTAGAGAAAATGATTTCATAATAAGATTGAAAGAAGAGAATTACACAGAAGAGTGAGTTGAAATAAGCTCAAATATTAGTTTACTATGGCTCCGTTTACAGAGGAAGGAGATGAAAGACAGTAGGTCAATATTTATGAAGCATCGATTTCTGTAGATCCTTTACGAACTATACCATCATTTCATTTGGTATAAAATATACCCACTCTTATGCTTTGTAGTATAATGTGGGAAAGTTGATTCTAGTTATTCTGTATCTAAATTATTTTATGCTTTTTTATTTTTTTTTTGAGAATACCACACATGAGTACTGTGTTAGCATCATGTTTACCCCTTAATTTTTTATTTTAAATTTATTTATTTTTTAAAAAAACAATCTTTTCTCGTTTTACATACCAATTCTAGCTCCCACTCCCTCTCCTCCTCCCGTTCCCTCCGCCCTTCCTCCCACCCCATCTTCCATCCACTCCTCAGAGAGGGTAAGTCTTCCCATGAGGAGTCAACACAGTCTAACACACCACTTGAAAGCAGGACTAAGGCTCTCCATACTATATCTAGGCTGAGTAAGGAATCCCTACAAAGAGAATGGGCTCCAAAAAGCCAGTTCAAACAGTAGGGATAAATCCTGGATCCATTGGCAGTGGCCACACAAACTGCCCCAGCCAAACAGTTGTCACCTACATTCAGATGGTCTAGTTTGGTCCTATGCTCATTCCCCCACTGTCAATTCAGAGTCAATGAGCTCCCATTAGCTCAGGTAGGTTTTTCAGTGAGTATCCCCATCTTGTTCTTAACCCCTATGCTCATATTATCGCTCCTCCCTCTCTTCGACTGGTTTTTGGGAACTCAACCCAGCGCTTTGCTGTGAATTTATGCATCTGCTTCCATCAGTTGCTGGGTGAAGGGTCTATGATGGCAATTAAGGTAGTCATCAATCTGACTACAGGGCAAGGCCAGTTCAGGCACCCCCCTCCAATATTGCTTAGAGTCTTAGCAAGAGTCATCCTTGTGGATTCCTGGGAAATTCTCTAGCTCCAGGTTTCTTGCTAGCCCCATAACGGCTCCCTCAGTCAAGATTATCTCTTTCCTTGCTCTCCCTCTCTGTCCTTCCTCCATCTTGACCATCACGTTCCCTCATGTTCCCTACCCCCTTCCCTTCTCTCCTCCTCCTCCCCTTCCATCCTCCCTTCTCCCCCTATCCCCATGCTCCCAATTTTCTCAGAATGTCTTGTCTGTTTCCCCTTCCCACGTGGATCCATGTATGTTTCTCTTATGGTTCTCCTTGTTACCTAGCTTCTCTGGGGTCACGTACTGTAGGCTGATTATCCATTGTTTTATGTCTAATATCCACTTATGAGTGAGTCCATACCATGTTTGTCTTTCTGGGTCTGGGTTCTTCCCATGTCCCTCTAAATTTCTCTCAAATTCATGGCCTCTTCTTTAATTATTTTTCACAAAGAGAGAGACACAGACACACATACACTGACACACACACACACACAGGCACACAACCTGAGAGAGAGACACACACACAGGCACACAACCTGAGAGAGACACACACACACAGGCACACACACACACACAAAGGCGCACACACACACAGCCACCCAACCTGAGACCCTTTATGTGTTTAGGGCTAAGCATTTGGGCTTGGATAATCTGCCCAGAAGCTTGTCCTTGAGGAAGACTAATTCTCCTTTTCTCTACAGCCATTTATTCCCTGGAACTCTTCATCTAGGGGTGTGGCCCTGTGATATTTACTCCCTCCCCTTAGACGTGTCCACCAGTGCTGTCATTGTGTAGGTCTTGTTTAGGAAACCATATTGTTGAAATTTTATGGGTTGCAACTTTCCATCATGTAGAGAAGACACTACCTAACAGCATGTGCTTAGGTCTGGAGTCAAGTTTACAGTATTACTCCAAGCAAATTTTTCTCATGGTTTCTTGAGGGTTGAAGTAAAATCTTCATGCTTGGAAGGCAAGCATACTAACAGAGCTCACAATAGGCATTCTGGAAATCAAAATGAATATTCATAGCTAATAAGAACACATGAAATGTGTTGAAGTATCTATGGGTTTATGATAATGCAAGAAAATTAGTAGCTTTTACAGAATGCTGGTGGTATAAATCTAAAAACTGGCAAATAGATAAAGATACTTTCCTTAGCAAAGTATACCTGGGGCTGCACAAGTAACTGGTGAAAATTGTAATCATTTAGAAGCTTATTAATGGGTCAAAAATGGTAAACTCGGAATATCACCTGTGTGTGTGCATGCGTGTGTGTGTGTGTGTGTGCATTCATAATGAAATTCTATAATGGGTTATTTTGCCTTGGACCTAAAGTGATGTGTCTTATGTATCATTATTTATACATAGGCTCAGAGAAAAATTTTTTATTTGTTT
>NW_004949100.1:18851538-18870434 GCF_000317375.1 Microtus ochrogaster | reverse complement strand
TGTGTGTGTGTGTGTGTGTGTGTACGTGTGTGTGTTTATGCCAAAATAGGGTATAGGGTATCAGATCCCAGGGAGCTGGAATTGAAGGTAATTATAAGTTGCCCAACAAGGGTGTTTAGAACCAAACCCTGGTCTTCTGGAAGAGCAGCAAGCACTCTTAACCACTTAGCCATCTCTCAAACTCAGAATATCATCACCTTTTAACCCTTAATTAAATTAATGAATCTGACAATTATCATTAATCATTGTCAAAACCATTGTCAGAAATGCCAATAAGAAACTTGTGTGATACATAAGTCAAGATCTTTAATGATGTAAAAATGAAAAAAAAAAGAACTTTTAAATTTAAGACCTACTCTGATGCTGCTTTGAATAGAACATTAAGACGCATCTGTAGTAAAATCAAAGTAATGTTATTAAGCAAGCAATGAAGAATTTCTGTGATGTTGGTACAGTGGTTTTACATCTCCTGAAGTACCTTTCAGTGAAAAATACTGATGGGTCTGCAGACACAAAGATGAGGTATTGGCTTCAGAACGAACCAAGATGAAGAGAAGTGTCCACAAAACAAGTCTAGCGTGTCATCATAATTCCTGAAACCAGATGATGGGATCCATTTAATAGATCTCCACGTGGTCTTATGTCAGAGAGTCTTCATCATCTGATCTGTTTAAACTTCTTCCTATTCCAGGCAACATGCTCACTGGGCATTTTTATTGCCATTCATGCTGACAGGATGGCCATGCTAGAACAGAGGGAGCAAGTGGTCCAGGTATAGGCTCACAGAGAGAACAGAGACCTTTACAACATGAAAGCTCCACGTGAGCGTATCCTCCTGTCTCACCATGGCAGAAATTGTTGTGACCACAGCACAGCTCTGTGCCCTGCTTGGCCTTTCCTTCAAACAGCAAATCAGATGTTTTAGTAGCCCTTGTTCTGTGGCCCACCCATTTCCATATGTTTCTGTGTGGTGTTCAGGGCTCATGACCTGCATCTGTTTCCTGCCCAGAGCTCACCCCTGAGACTTGCTGACTCAGATGCAGGTGTCTGCTGTAGTTGCAAAGCTACAAATAAGAGGCAGGTTTTTCCCATGCATTTATTATTATTTTAAAAAAATCAGAAGCCAGATCTGGAGAGGCGGTCAGTGATTAGAGTGCAAACTGCCATTGAAGAGGACCCAAAGTTGGTTCTGGGCATCCACATCAGGTGGTTCAAAACCACCTGTCACTCTCACTCTAGTTCCAGGGTATCCGACACCCCTTAGGGCCACCATGGGCACTGGGCATATGTATGTATATGCATGTAGACCCACACACATGCATGTAAATAAAAATGTTTTGTTAAATCAGAAACCAGTATTAAAATCATCCAATAAATCTAATGTTTTCATCAAAACAGACTGCTGTGAGGATATCTGAGTGAGCTGCCCTACAGTCCCAGCATTTGCACGCTCTGTCCCCAGTCAGTGGCTGCTGAGAGGTTTAAAAATTGTGTGGCTTTGCTGGAGGAAGTATGTCACCAGAGCAGACTTTGAGGTTTCAAGTTCAGCCTCTGTGTTTCCTGCCTGTGGTGTGAGATGTGAAGTTCCAGCTGTCCCTGTCGTCTCGCATGCCCCCTGTCATACTTCCCTGCATGATGGGGACAGACTCTAATCCCTCCGGATCTGTAAGCCTGAGATAAGCCCACCCTTGTAGAAGTTGCCTTGGTCGTGATGTTTTATCACAGCAATAGGAAAGCTGTCACACTTTTCTTTCCTAGACGTATATTCCTTACACTTGAATCAAATAAAGTTGAGGAATAAAAATAATAAAGTATAAAAACTATGGAGTGTTTTATCTAGAAGTATAAATTACTGTGACTTTTCTTTAGTGCTGGAGATTTGAACTCAGGGCCTTGCAAATGCTAAGCTAGCACTGTGTCTGAGACACATTCCTAGCTCTCCTCTTAGTTTTTAGTTTGTTCCAGGGTCTCACTGAACTACTGAGATTGGCCTTAGCTGATTCTGTAGACCAGACAGGCCTGTAATTAACTTGTGATCCTCCTGCCCCAGTTTTAGGAATAGCTAGGCTTGTAGCCACCCCCATGTCTCTGCTTGTGCACGCAAGGGTGCACACCTATGTGTGTGTGTGTCTGTGTGTGTGTGTGTGTGAGAGAGAGAGGGGGGGGGAGGAAGAGAGGAGAAAGAGAGAGAGAGAGAGAGAGAGAGAGAGAGAGAGAGAGAGAGAGAGAGAGAGATCATTGGCTCTTTAAAACTTAATTTTGATTCAGTGACTATTTCTCTGTTTGGGGCAATAAAAACATACAAATACCCTTCAGAAAAATGCTGACAGATTATCATACAGTTCACCATAGCACAAACACAATACAAAAGCAGCTATGCTAAAATAACTGAGAGCCAAAAACCACACAGAAAGACTTCATGGATGCATGGATATGTGTCCTCATTTCCTGGTCATGGGCTTCATAACCAAGAAGATCTTCTATAGCCCCTATGGAAATCCCAGCCTGATTTCCAACTTCCTTACTCTTCCTATAGAACTTGAACCAAGCAGGTAAGGAAATTAAAGCAATACTAATTTTACTCATCTTTTCATTGAACAGTAGCAGGGAGGGAGCTAGGAAAATAGATCAGTTAGTAAATCTCTTGCCTTGTAAAAATGAGAAGCCAAGTTCCATTACTCAGAACCCACTTGAAGATGCTAGGTGTAGTGGTGAGTGTTCCTAAACCCAGCCCTTGAGAGGCAGAGACAGGAGGATCCCTGGAGCTCACTTACCTGCCAACCTAGGCAACTGGTGAACTCCAGGTCAATGAGAAACCCTGTCTCAGTGAAGGTAGATGATGTTCATGAAGATGACAGTCTATGTTTGTCGTCTGGTCTTCATACACATATGTACCTGTAGACACAGGAATATGCATGCATGCATACATATAATCATACATACACAAATATACACACATACATAAAAATAATAACTAGTATAATTTATGCTCTCCTGTTTGCTTTATTTATGTTAAAAAGCAAGTTTCACAGAAATTGCAGGCTTGGGATAGGCTCCATCACCCTTGAAAAGTAGAGAGAGGTTTGCTCAGTGTGGTCACATTGAGAGAAAAAAACACGTAAAGGGATCAAGTGATTCTAAGACCATCTTTGAAGAACTGATAGGAAGTTTTGGTTCATAAAGAGGAAGAACTGGAGTAGGAGCAGGCCAAGAGTATGGATAAGTAAGCAGTCTTGGTCGAAGTATGGTCTGTCCCAACAAAATGAACTATTCACAGAGAATCTGAATTTATAAGAGACCTTAAATCTGAGATCAGTTAGAGAAATCTTCCTGTTAGGATGATTGCTATAAATGTCTTAAGGAAGAAAGTACACACCTGTAATTAACTATGATTCAGCATTGGTTTAAAATTTTTTATTTCTGGCATTTTTTTATTATTATCAATTTTTGGAGAATCTCGTACAACGCATTTTGATGACTTCATCCCCCACCATCTTCCAGATCTACCGTCCTTTGACAAACTACCTAGATCAGCTTCCTGTTACTCATCACATCCGATTTGTGCTGCCCGTATCAGTGAGTGGCATGCAGGTTGAAGCTCTGAGGGTTGAGGATCTGTGATGGTGTGGGAGCAGGAATTTGGAGATGCACTAACCGTTACCAGACTGCTAAATTTAAAAACCTGCCAAATAGATGTTGGTTAAAAGGAATGTAATGAGAAAAGAAAAAGGCTGGCCAGGGTAGATCCCCTACTTCTTTTTCCAGTTTTTGGAATCTGGGACCAGGAGCTATAATTGGTGATTCTGGCTCTTTTTTTCCCTACTGCCTTGGGACTTTTGTGGTGTATACTCTGAACATTTAGAAAAGCCTTGCCTAGGAACTGTGAAAACGGCTCAGTAGGGGAAGTACCTGGCTTGTAAATTCTAGAACCTAAGTTTAGATCTCTAGCATTGACATAAAAGTATAAAGTGGAGAATAATAGAGGAAGAAACCCAATATCAGCTTCTGGCTTCCATACAGGCATGCAAACAAGCATAGACCACATAAATACTCATGCACAAATATACACATCAACACATATAGGTACTCATGCATGCACGCGTGCGCACACACACGGAGAGACAGAGAGAGAATCAGTAAGTAAATTGCAAGTATCATTCAGGAAGTTGGGAGGCTCTTAAAGCCTGTGAAAAGCATCTGTTCATGCCTGGTCCTAGAAATGACAACTCCATGCAAAGTTTGGCAGCCTTGGTCACTTCTAAAGCACCGTATGGGTAATAGCTTTTTTTTTGGGGGGGGGGGGAGTTTTCTAAGGAATTTACACACCCTTTCCCATCACCCAGTCCTTACCTGTTTCCAGAGATTTCAATCTTTTGGTTAATGTTCACCACAGGAAGCACCTAAGAATAGTCCTGCTTCTCTGAGCAAATTCTATCTTGGGACATGATTGGTGGCGAACAGCCAAGAACATTCTAGCAACTAGGTGCCCAGTTGGGCTTTTCAATATTATGCATTTGACAGGGCAGAGAAATGCCAGCAAGGTTGGCATTGGAAAAATGCACAGCCCAGTTCTGTTTGAAAGCTCCCTGTCATTTCAGAAGCACTTGGACACGGGCACATGCAGGCTGCTGCTGTGCTTGCAGGGGCTATTAATAGGAGTTCAAGTACTTGTAGTGCCCTTTTGCTCCAAGGAGGTGGCGGGGAGCAAAATGCTTTTCTGTTCCTAAACAGAAGCAATCCAAGCCAACAGGAGCAAACCTCAGCCATAGCAGGACATAGCCGTTAAAGTTTCTGCAAGACACACTACAGCCCCTTGATTTCCATGCAACACACATCCTGTGTGCACATATATCATAATGCTGTTGATAACAGTGAACACTGGGTTCCCCACCCACTCTAAGCAACATCCAATTCAACTATAAGACAAAGTTTGTATTGTTTTTGAAGACCTCAGTGTCTTACATATGTCCAAATTGCTGAAAGTCACTCATTGGGGACATTTGCTTTTCTTTCTGCTAGTTTAGAAATTCTGCTGGAGAAATAGGGCACAGCCCAGCCACTTGAGGGGAGGAGTGAAAAGATTGTTGAAAGATATTGCTTTAGGCAGGGTTAAGAGAAGAAGGCTTTGCAGGTAAAATGCTTGCCTGTGCAAACATGGGAATCAGAGTTTAGATTCCCGGCACGGAAGTGCAAGCCAGACTTGGTAGAATGCACCCATAACCCAGCACCACAGAGGCACAAACAGATGGTCCCTGGGGCTAAATAACCTTCTACTTCTTCTCTGGATGCTATTAGAATAGATGTGCTAGTGTTGAAGCCCAAGAACAATGGAGTTGGGCCTAATCCAAGGGAGAAACTACTGTGGAGAAGGAGACAGACACGCACATACAGAGAAGACTTTCAGGATCTCCTACTAAGCCGTTTTCAGTCATACCACCTACTTCCTGTCAGAGCTGGAATAACACAATACAATAGGATGCTTTCTACTCCAAGAATTTTTAAAGGTTAAAACTAAAGTTAAGAAAACTGTTGTCTTTCAGTACGACAACTGGAAATCACCTCAAAAATAAAACCATCAAGTGCTTCACCTCCTATTTAGGGGGAAAATATTTCTTTTTTTCTTTTCCTTCCTCTTGTTTACCAATTTCCAAAGCCAGGAGCTTTGGCATTTGGCAGGATGTTTTAGCTTTTTCTGCAGTACTGCAGCCACTGTGAACACTGACATTGAGGACATTTTCATAAATATCTCCGAGGTGAAGGTGGAAGTTAAATTTAGTTAAATAAATTATTATTCTCTTTAAAAAATATTTCTCTGGCTTAATCTTATCATTCCATAACTTTTTTTACCCTGATATGTTCATATGTTTTTCTTCTTAGCTCTTCGTGTTCTGTGAGGTCCATGGGGGAGAAGAATTCTTTTCCTCTGCCAAAGTCAGGTTCATAGCTAAGGTCCCCATAACAAGAGACATTGATAAGAAGAAAGCATACACAACTATTCAGTGTGAGTCCTTTTTTTTAAAGCATTCATTTTATTTTATTTTCATGGTGCTGGAGATTGTGAAGCAGAGTTTTACACATGCTGAGCAATTGCTTACTGCTCGCTCTACAACCAGCGCCTAGTAGAAGTGCCATGTAACCTTAGAACCCTTCATGCTTCCTGGCATGCTCAGGATTGGTGAAGACAGCTAAGAAAAACGTGACTCGGTGCCGAGGGAGTAGGGTCTAACTGTGATGGGCTGGCAAGGATACAGCAAGAATACCATCTTCATCATCTTCATCTCTGCTCTCTCAGTCCTCAGGGAGAAGGGCATACCTTTCTGCCGCAACCAGCATGGACACTTCCCAGATGACAGTCTTCTTATCTCCTTCAGAGATATCCACAGAGGTGGATATTCCAAGTGGAAGGAGATTTACTGGAAAGGAGGAGAAGATAGGGTAGAATAAAGGTGTCTGTTTTGTATATTTTAAGAGATGAGTTAAATATCAATAAGCCACGGAGGTATACAGGCAGATTCAAGAATCGGAAGTGAGACTGAAGCTGCAGCTCAGTGCTAAAGCATCTGCCTGGTATGTGTGAGACCCTAGGTTCCACGTCCAGTGCTGTTTAAAACAACTAGAGAAGCTTGGAAGGCATCTGACCTAGTAGACACATGCAGAGATCATTAGTTCATAGACAGCTTTAAACTATGGCCTCTTAGGAAGGGAAGAGAATAAGAAACTTTGGGGGATTTATCCATGAACAGATCATTCATTTGTGCTACATCCTGAGTATTTGTAAGGAAGTGGGAATTGGAAAGAGGGAGCAGTAAAGAAGGAAGGCTGTAGAGGGGAGTGGTGATGGGGTCAGAGAGGCAGCCTGTACATGGCCACTAAAGTCTTTATATTATAAGGAGCCCAGCATCTCTTCTGCAATCAGAGGAGAGGCATCTGGAGATGCGAAACAGGCATATGACATAGCAAGATATGTTGTGAGGAAAATGACTCAACACTGGGGGTTAAGCTTAGCAAGAGAAGGACCCTAGTCAAGTACATGATACCTGTTGACAAGGTTGGAAATGATGGTCAGAAGGCATCCCGGTCAAGTGCTCTGGAAAGATCCCATTCCCTCTTCTTCCAGGGAGAAGAAAATGTTCCCATGTGGGTCAACAGAGACCTGGGTTGAATGTTAGCTTCTTGTCTATTCAGCTTCTTTTGTATGTGTGCTACACACAGACGCATGGGGGTGTAACATGCAGCATACTTGTGTGAACCACAACCTGTTCCACATTAGTTTATTGTTGCTTGTTTGCTTGCTTTTCTGTTTGTTTTGAAACAGGGTCTCTCATTAGTCTGCAACTTGCTAAGCAGGCTGGGCAAGCTTGCTAGGAGCCTCAAGAACCCTCCTTCCCGGTAGTTGCCCACCAATGATGTTATTACAAAAATATACTACTATGCTTGGGTTTTTTTAAACATGGTTTCTGGGTCCTCATGCTTGTTCAACAAGCACTTTACCAATTGAGCTCTCTCTCTCCCCAGCCCAAATTTTATGTTTTGTTTTGTTTTGTTTCGTTTCCTGTTTTTTTTTTCCAAGCACAGTATAACTGACTTCCTTGTCTAGAAAGCTGCTCTTACCTTGAAAGTTCTCCTTTTACAGTCAAAATCTACAACAAGATGTGAACGTATTCTAAATGTACATCTTCTGCTCATGTGACTTGGACCCAGAGACGGTCCAGGGTGCTTCTTTTAAATCCCCTTTGATGCAATCTATGCGAGAGAAATGTGGCATCCGTTCAGAACCGCACTTCTGTTTTCTATCGCAGAGTAACACTTGGTGTGCAGTACTGACTTCGTTGTGAAGAAGTAGTGGAGCTCTCTGCCCAAACATACGCCGGAGGAGCCACACAGCTATGTGCAGTTGTGTTCGCTGAAGGTAAATTCTCGGCACGAAGAATGAGCCTATTCTTGGCACGGATGTAAACCCAGTCTAAACAAGTATTCCTTGCACATCTGCTCTGCACCAGGCAACTCCATATGGTTTTTCATTTAATATCTGAAACTGTAGTGCTGACTGGGCTGTGTGCAAGCTCGGTAGTAGATCACTTGACTAGCATTCGCAAGGACCTGGGTTTGGTCTCTCATGTTGGGGTAGAGCGACAGGACTTTAAAATACAAAATACACAGCTGATGAAATGGAACCACAAAGAAGTAACTCGGCTAAGAGCAAGCACTTCCCATCTATAGCGATGTTACTTCTATTTCACCTCTGACTGTATCGTTCTGGGGAAACCCGTTTGGTGTATAAAGCAAGATACACACAGAAGTTCACTTAATTCTTTCCCTTTTGCTGGGATTAAATACTTTGACAAAAGAAGCTATAGGAAGAGTGAGTTTATTCTGCCTCACAGTTCAAGGCAGGAAAGTCAAGGAAGCAGGTGCTTGAAGGAGCTGGTCATATTTTACCCGCCATCAAGAACGGAGAGCAATGGATGCATGATTTAACTCACCTTCTCTGTTTACATAATCCAGGGGGAATGGTGCCGCTCACAGTGGGCCAGTCCTCGGACCTCAATTAATATAATTGCAGGCAGGCCCAGAGGCACTTCTTCCGGGTGATACTAGTCTAACTACTAATACTCACCATCATTGAAGTCTAGGGAAGCTTTGTGAATGTCTCTTGTCAGAGGAGGCTTTAAATGTTCTCCTGAACAGTTGTCATGAGCTCCTCAACGGCCATGCTCACAACATCAACTGTCGGACTAAATGTTTCATTTCCACTCCGGATCTACCAGTAACTCTGAAAAGTCCAAATATACACGTGTGTGTGTGTGTGTGTGTGTGTGTGTAAATAGAGAGGTCTGTGTGTGTTTGTCTTCACTACCAGCCTTACTAATGCTGGGAATACAGCCCAGATGATAGTGTGTTTGCCCAGCATACACAAAGCTCTGGGTTCAGTCCCTAATAAAGCATAAAACCAGATGTGATGTTTATGCCTGCAATCCCAGCACTTGGTAAATGAAGGCAGGAATATCAGAAATTTGAGGTTTTTTACTTCTATATGATAAATCCCAGCCAGCTTGAATTATATGAGGTCCTCTCTTGATTATTTTCCCTTCACTGTTTTAACTGCATCGTTCTATTGATAAACTATTGTGTTTTATGTCAACTTGACACAAGCACAGTTATCTGAAAGGAGTGAACCTCAACTGAAAAAATGCCACCATAAGATCCAGCTGTAGGGCATTTTCTTTTTTTATTTTTATTTTATTTCATTTTTTAGGGCATTTTCTTAATTAGTGATTAATGGGGAGGGCCCAGGCCATTGTGGGTGGTGTCACCCCTAGGCTGGTGGTCCTGGGTTCTGTAAGAAAGCTGGCTGAGCAAGCCATGATGAGCAAGCCAGTAAGCAGCACCCCTCCATGGCCTCTGAGTCCTCACCTGTTTCCAGGTTCCAGCCGTGACTTCCTTTGATGATGAAAAAGAAAATAGAAGTTGTTAGCCAAATCAACTCTTTTCTCCCAACTTACTTTTTGTTCCTGGTGTTTCAGCACAGCATTAAAAGTCCAAACTAAGCAGGGTGGTGGTGGCATATGCCATTAATCCCAGCACTCGGGAGGCAGAAGCAAACAGATCTCTGTGAGTTCAAGACCAGCCTGGTCTACAAGAGCTAGTTCCAGGACAGGCTCCAAAGCTACAGAGAAACCCTGCCTCGAAAAACAAAACAAAATGAAAAAATAATAAAGAGCTCCAAAATATAGTTGTCCAAAAATAAGACAACTATGTAGTTAGTCCAGGCTAGCCCTGAAGTCATAAAGTAGTTTAGGATAGCCTAAAACTCTAAACTGTCCTGCCTCCCACTGTGCACTGGAAATATAGAGGTGTGCACCCTCTCTGGGTTAGGTTAAAACTATTTTTATTTGATGAAGTTTGATAAATGATTTCAAAATTATTAAATGTAAAACCCAACCTTAGATCAAGCGCACTGGTTTGAGTATGATGGCCAAGAAACTGAGAGGATCGCGTTCGCTGTGGGCATGCTGACTGATTTCTGTCGGCCAGGCGTTGCTCTGGAACCTGGATAGTGAGGAATAAAACAATATCTCTGCTTCTCGTGAGCCCTCATCAGTTTATGTTCACAATAAGTTCAATAAAATGCATGCATTGGGATTACTCAAAGAGGACAACCCGTCAGGACTCTGAGCTCCTGAGTGGGGGTGTGGTTCAGTGGTAGGGTGCTTACCTGGCCTGCACAAGGCCCTGAGTTTAACCTCAAGTACTAAAAAGAACCTGAAGAGGGGCTTCAGGTATGTAAGACCCACTCAAATGACTCTCTATTAAAGCCATGCTTGGGACTGGAGAGATGGTTCAGCAGTTAAGGGCACTTGCTTCTCAACCATGAGGCCAGAGCTTGAATCTCAGCACACATAAAAAGCCTGACCTCCCAGAACATGCCTGTAACCACAGTTCTGAGAAGATCGCTGGGGCCGATGGCTTTCAACCTGCCCCAGTCACAAGCCTGGCGTTCGGGGGAGAACCTGGCTCCATGGAACAGGAGGCAGAGAGTGATGGAGAGATTTCTCCCATCACCTTCTGATCTCCAAGCATCTGCACACACATGTGCACACACAGACACACATACATACACACACTAATCAGTTAATCTTTTTTTCTAAAATTTTATGCTTAGCCTTTCTAACCAAATTTATACCTGGGCCCAAGCCTTCACAGCAATGAAAGAACAGAATTTAAAAATTCTTGATTTGATCAACCAAAATCCCAACATGGATAGAGGGAGGGTTTGTGAAGTCCCTCCCCTACCTATAGAGCCATTGGCAATTGGTGGCTGATGAGGGAAGGGGTATCCATTGTCTTCAGGGACACAGCCCCTGAGAGGCTCCAGGAGATCATTGCTCGTGTACGTCAAGTCAGCACTGAAGTAGATCAGTGGGTGAAAATAGTGAGAGTGCATGAAACTGGGAAGATAAAGAGATAAAGGGATGGGGGGGAATTAGAAAGAAGAGAATGTGGAATGATTGGATCACAACACTGTATATACTCAAATAATTTTTTTTTTTTTTTTGGTTTTTCGAGACAGGGTTTCTCTGTGGCTTTGGAGCCTGTCCTGGAACTAGCTCCTGTAGACCAGGCTGGTCTCGAACTCACAGAGATCCGCCTGCCTCTGCCTCCCGAGTGCTGGGATTATACTCAAATAATTTAAAACTTTCTTTGAGGATATGTGACTTCCACTAAATTTTAAATAGATATTATTAACAACGTTCTTTCCATTTCATAGATAAGTCAATCCTTCTTTTTAAAATCGGTGTCTTCGTTAGGGGTTTCTATGGCTATGAAGAAGCACCATGACCACAGCAACTCTTACAAAGGAAAACATGTAACGGGGCTGGTGTACAGTTTCAGAGCTTTAGGGCATCATCATCATGGCAGAAAGCATTGGTGACATTCAGGCAGACATGGTGCTGGAGAAGGAGCTGAGAGTTCTACATCTTGATCTAAAGGCGGCAGGAGAATGTGTGTCACACTGGGCCTACCTTGAGCATATAAGAGACCTAAAAGCCTGCCCCCATAGTGACACACTTCCTCCAAGAAGGCCACATCTCCTAATAGTGTTCCTCCCTATGGGCCAAGCGTTCAAACACATGAGTCTATAGGAGCCATACCTGTTCAAACCATGACAATCTGTTAGAGATTGTGATGCTTAAAGGGACACCACGAAGAGAAGGGTTGGGTGAAGATTTTATTATTGGAAATATACTTTCATATTTCACTGATTTGCAAAATTTTGCCACTTTGTCACCTTTTGGGGGGTTGCTTGGTTTTGAAACACAGTTTCTCTCTAGATTGGCTTCAAACAAATAGCTCAGGCTAGAATGGACCTTTTGATGCTTTTGCTTCAGTCTCTTGAGTGCTGGAATTATATATAGCTTTGGGTCACCTGCCTGGATCTGGGGCTATTTTAAACCATCTCTAAAACAAACAAACAAAAAATCAGGTACACACATAGTTACCCAGGATCTGAATTAAGAAACAGACATTCACGCTGTTGGTCACGAATACCCTGAGAGCCATATTCCTCATTTCCTCTTTGGTTTCCATTTTCTAGGAATCAGCTCTCTTATTTGAAGCTGGAGTTTCATAGGAACGTTTTTCTGGTTCTCAGCAGTCAGTCGCCCACCAGTGTCACCCTCTAGGAAGAACTTGGCTTAGCATTGTTTTAGGAGGACAATAGCCATCCGTGTGTAATGCTTTTATTTCATAGAGTGTTTGAAAATTCACCATGTGTTCCCTTCAGCAAAATGTCTGGATAGCTGAATAACAATTTCTATGCAGAAGTCAATCTCTAGGTTAAAAATGAAGCCACTAAGTTGATAATGAGAATCAATTTGCATAGATCTTGCTTTATGTTACCTCCGTGATGTCAGGGAGGGAAAAAATGCCTAGGGAATATGTGATTAGTCCAAAAGAGATGGAGTCAGTTCGTTTGATAAATATAATTAGCCTTTAAACACCACCTTCATTTAACAAGGGATAATTTGTAGAAGACAAAGGAGGCTTATGCAAATTCGGAGAAGCATTCTGTTTTATAAGTTAGCCGTTCTCTGTACTTATTCAGAGCTGAGATAACTTGACCTTCATATGGAGTGAATAGCTTTATTGAGGGAAGATTATTTCTGTGGAATATCAACACTGTGCTGGTGGCTCTGGGAAGGATTATGACTGAAACAGGTACTGACGTGAGCATCCACACAGAAATAACCAGAAACAAAGGTCCCTCATTCCTCCGCGGGCAGATAGAAATCCTGGGAACCAAGCGATTAGCCTCCCAGCACTAAAGGCTGTTTCTCACTAGTTCCAAAAGCCAAGTCCGTATTTATTTTTCTTTCTTAAATGTTTGCTTCCTCTTTTAGCAAACTTTAGAAGCCACCAGTTGCTGAAGAAAGAGGAATCATTACTGGTCCTCACACTTTACCTTTTGACCCTTGACAATTTTACCTTAAATGTGCTGAAAGCCACATCCTTTGGGGGACCAGGGAGATGGCTTAATCAGGAACATGCTTGTCTCAAGAACATGAGGAACTTGATTCAAAACCCCACAGCCCAGGTAAAAACCTGTAATCTTCAGAACCCACCTGAAAAAGCTGAGGGTAAAGGCACATGCCTGTGCTCCCGGCAGGGGTGAGATAGGGGTAGAGACAATCTTATCCATGAAGCTCATTGGCCAGCTAGCTCTGGTAAGTTCCAGGCCATCGACAGAGCCTCTCAAACAAAACGTAGAAGGAAGTTGAAGATCTTGGTTTTCCCCTGACCTGTACACACTCACACGTGCCTATACAATACAAGTACATGTGCGTGCACCCGCACACTCTTGCACATGTGCATACCTGTCCTTTCTGCCCTTCTGTGAGACTGGTTTTGGTCACTGTACTTTGCTGTAACACTGTAACACTCCAGAAAATTCCTTAGGTGGGAGAATGAAAGCATTTTCCTTGTCATTTCCAACTCTGAAGTATTGGCCAGAAGTTCTGAGGATAGCTTGGCTCATGCTAGACCTCCATTACTCCAAGTCTCATTTGATCAGTAACCAGAACTGCTCTTGTTGGTTAAATGAGAGTTTTAGGGCTGACAGTGTAGTTCCATTGGTAGAGTGCTTACCTAACAT
Source organism: Microtus ochrogaster (assembly GCF_000317375.1). NCBI lineage: Eukaryota > Metazoa > Chordata > Mammalia > Rodentia > Cricetidae > Microtus > Microtus ochrogaster. Next base: position 18,856,780 of record NW_004949100.1, on the reverse strand, counting down.
ACACAAAGCACTCAGTTCAATCCACAGCACCACGTAAACTGGGCACACTGGTTCATGTCTGTAATTTTCGCACTCGAAGGCAGAAGGACCAAAATCCCAGGTCATCCTAGGCAGCATAGAGTTCAAGGCCAGCCTTGGGCTGCATAAGATCCTGTCTCAAAAATAATAATAATAATAAAATTTCTGCTGTGTACAAATAAAAACCTGAGGATATTTAATCTCAACTTAAAAAAATGGTTTCCTTAGGTCTTAGAGAAATTAATGTGGCTGGATGATTAGAAGATACTTGAGTCATAAGGATCTATTTGAATGTCACAGAATATTATTGTGTGTTTGACTTTCACTTGAGAGATTAGTAAACCTTAGAGCTTTTTTTCCCCCACACCATTTCCCCTTTTCTGTTTAAAAAAGGAAGGTTTTAACTTTAACATTACATAAAATAAAACAGGTATCAGACAAGAATTGCAGTTACAATATTTATATCTAATTTATCTTTTATCATAACTAAGGAAAACTATAATTATAACTATCTATTCTTCAATTCCATCAAAGACTACAGAAGGATATAATATTACCTAAGTTAACAGGAAGTGCATTGTAAGCAACTTCAAAACTCTAGAATTGACAGAGACATCTGGCTGCCTGGACAGTCACCCAAAGTTCTTCTGTAATGTTGCAGGCATCCATTTTCAGCTTACTGGCCCATAGTATTCAGCAAACTTTTCCATGAAGCAGGATATTTCAAAGACAGTTTCACTTATATTGACAGTTTGTCAGTCACTTTTCTCTGTGTCCTGTAGAATGTCTGGCAGACTCTTTCATGAAGCAGGAATCCCAAAGGACTATCTCACCTTTAGGCAAGTTCAGCAGCCGTTTTTGTGTGGGTCCTATATGTCCAGTTTATAGAATATAACATCAAGCAGTCCAGGCAAGAACAGTTTCTTGCCCAAATGGCTAGCAAACTCCATAAGGAGCCTCTTCAATGCCCGTCTTCCTCTTGAAGTAATTTGTGCCTCAGCTCTGGAGCTCTTCAGGTAGGGCTCTGTGGCTTCCTGGGCCCTCGAAGTCAATGAGGGTAGGGAAGGGCTCCTGAGTCTTATTCCTGCTCGACCTCAGTCTGAAAATGGCGATCCTTGCTACGGAAAACCCTAGAATGAGACTGACCTTAGAGCTTTCATTTAAGAACTAGCAGATGTAGCTCAGTAGAGCATATACCTAGCATACATGAGGTTCGAGGTTCCTCAGCAACACACAGACACATACACACAGACACACAACCACACACACACACACACACACACACACACACACACACACCTAGTGATGACTAGTGGGTGTGTAATTTGCCCCAGTAAATCAAGTTTTGTCTAAGTTAATCCTAGTGCAGGACACCTCCTCTTGTCACTCTAGAAACAACCCCCACCTGCTTTTGCTCTGCTCTGTGCACACCACTGTGAGTGTCTCTGCATGTGTCACTCATGAGAACAGGAGGGACTAACGGGAGGGAACTGGGAAAGCTGTGTGGGATGATAATGGAAAGTGTATAGACAGAGGAGAAGATAGAAAAGAACACACCTAAACATTTATAATAATAATAAAATCAAGTTTTCGTAAAGAATGAGAGCTCCAGGGGGCCACCCAGGGCATCTACTCATGACGTGGGATTGTGCTGGCGATTTATTTCCATTTCTTTGGAGGGTTCTTCTTTAGGCAGCCTCTGCTGCTTCCACTATTCAATCTGCAAATACCATTTGCATGCAGAACCCATCCCGCCCAAGGAATTTATATTGTTGTTATCCAGAAAACATTTGTAGCAATTATTTCCTTTGATTGTGTTCTTAACAATGAATAAGGGGCTCCCCTGGGAGTTTCCTACTGACAACCAAAGTGTATGAAGTAACTTGATTAGCCCTGGAAGGAACAACCATTGGAATGCTGTTCCTTCCTTCTTCCCAGATTCAACCTCTGTAGGAAAATATGGATCAGGTTTCTGGGCTAAATGTGCCAACGACTCAGGAAATTTATGCAGCTTAATATTTGCAATGCAAATCTGCAATTTACATATCATCTCAAACTGGCTTGTCCTGCTGAGAGTAAGGCAGGCAGACATCGCTCATCTAAATAAAATTGATAGTGTAGGCCTGGTTTTTATTAAGGTGTTTCCATTCATAACATTTTAGCTACTGGAGTACGGCCTCTGGGAGCTTCTATAACTCCAGAGAAGCAAAGAACACACTCAAGCAAAGACCCAAAGACCGAGGCAGGGACGCTCAGGTGCCTGGGACTCTCATCCCAGGTGCATTTTATTCAATTTTCCTTCTATAAAACAGGGACCACAATAATTCTGCTTCATGATTTGCAGTGGATAGGCGACATGATTCAGGTAAAATGCTTTACACTGAGGGGAAAGCAGACGAAGCCTTTAACGGGTAGGGACAATTATAATAACGCTGTTTTAAAGATAATGACAAAAAAATTAAATGACTTTGCCACCAAGTTATTGAGGCTGTGCATTAGATATTTAAAAAATGATAGGAATCTTTTTAAACTAGAAAACAAGGGAAATAAAGAAAGAAAACCTTAAAACTCAGTAGCTCCTGGAATAGAGACGTTTGTGTGGCAATCACTTAATGATTCCAAGTGTTTATCCAGCTTGGTGAGAAGAGCTTCCTGTGGTCATTTTCAAGGTCACTGATTAGTACCCTGGAAAAGACGAAGGTAGGACCTCTGGGCCAGGCAGAAGGGCACCTGCCACATCCACTGAGATAGGACTAGGGAAAATGATAGTCTGGTCGCATAACCATTCAGTTGCAAAGCAGTCTGGGAAAAACATCTTTTGGAAGCCCAAGCCCTTCTTTCTCTGTGGAGGAAGGCAAAGGCTCTAGATCTGTTAGTCTATGACTGATCGCTAAAACCCGAACAGGGCCTGAGGAAATTGCTGACTTTTGTATTTACGAGCCTGTCTACAGTTTATAGTTTTGTGGTTTTCCTCTTATTAAGGAGGTCGTGGGAATAAACAGTTTATAAGATGCTTCCAGTTCTCACAGTTATAAAGTCAGATAGCACCTGTTGACACAATACCACCCTGCTTCAAATCCTCCCCAGTTAAACCAAACATCTACAAAAAAAACAGGCTAAAATCTACATGGATTTGTTCTTTGTTCTGTTTTTCAAATGTCAATAATATTACGTCAGGTTATGACACACAAATGCCGAATTTATCCATTTGCTCAAATATTATTTAAAACTGATACTTTAATTATACCAGCCTATTAATATTAAATATTAATATTAAATATTACTTTTTCTAATAATCATACTATTTCAAGTACTGTTTCACTTGGCTGTATGGAATTCACATCAGAAAACACAAGAGTAAGGGGCTAGAGTGATGGCTCAGCATAAGACTCCTGTTACCCTTGCAGAAGACGTGGGTTTGGTTCCAGCACCCACCTTGCAGCTCCCAGCCACCTGTATATAGCTCCAGTTCCAGAGGATCTGACACCCTCACCTGGCTTCCACAGGTACTACACATACGTAGTACATGGGCATACATGCAGGCAAAACATCCATACACGTAAAAAATAATCTTTAAAAATATTTTTAATAGTAGAGAAAAGAATTGGGATCAGAATTAAATGTGAGCCCTTTTATAAACTGGTAACATAAATGTGAAATTTTGAGGTGTGTGTTATTTTTATCCATATTATTCACAAGGGCACGTATGTTTTAATTCTTTCTTTAACCAGTACAAGATTTGAAACAACTGCTTTGTAAAACTGTGTTAGTTAGCTTCCTGGTGCTGTGACAAAATACATGAAAAAAATCAGTGTATAAAAGGAAAAGATTTATCTTGTCTCAGTTTCAAAGACTTTAGTGGTCCATAGTCAGGGTCCATACAGTTGCCCATAGTTTGGGCCCATGCAAGGCAGAACATTGTGACAGGAAGTGCATAATAAATTGAACTGTAGCCAGCTCTGTGCTTAAGGACAGTTGATGCCCTCTCGGGGGACCCAGGTTGGATTCCCAGAACCCAGTGATGGCTCATAACAACCCTTATTTCAAGTCCCAAGAGCCCTGATGCCTTCTTCTGGCCTCTACATGCACATGGCATGCAGGTGGTACACATACATACTTGCAGGCAAATCACTCATGTACATAAAATAAAGAGTAATAAGGTCTTTAAAATAGAACATTAAGCCAATTACCTCATTGTGTTTGGAAAACAAATAGGAAGACAGATACCAAAGCCCTGTCAAGGGAATAGCTCAGTAATATAATTGCCTCCAACCACATCCCTAAATGTTCCATGAATTCCTTTAAAAATGTTTCTCTGGCAGAATAAGAAAAGTCACTTGAGTAGTGTAGGAGGAGGGCCGCTTGTTCATCCCAGCTGCCCGACTAGCTTAGCCCAAAAATAATAACACAGAAATTGTATTAATTAAATCACTGCTTGGCCCATTAGCTCTAACTTCTTATTGGCTAACTCTTACATATTAATTTAACTCATTTCTATTAATCTGTATATGACCACGAAGTCGTGCCCTATCAGCAAAGTCTCAGAATGTCTATCTCCAGCAGCAGGTCCATGGCGTCTCTCTCTCTCTCTGACTCTGCCTCCTTTCTTCCAGCATGCCATTTAGTTTTCCTTGCTTACCTAAGTTCTGCCCTATCAACAAGCCCAAAGCAGTTTCTTTATTAACCAATGAAAGCAACATAAAGACAGAAGGACTTCCTACACCAGAGCAGACAGTTTGTTCTGTTGACTTTCAGAGCATCATCCTGTGTGGCCCTTTCCATTTGATCACATGTGTCTTGAACGTGGTGAAGACCCCAGAAGGCTCTTCCGTTTCCTTGTTTGCTCTGTCACTGTTTACTGCCACCATCAAATGCTGTGCTTGGCACTGTGGTGAGAGAAACACACAAGAGGGACAAGGATGGTAGCCTAGAGAAACTTCAAGCACAGAGACAAATACAAGTCTTTCTTATCACCAGCCTGCAGATGTGTAGGGACTGTTTGCCCAAGTGCATCAAGCCACCATCTTGGTACTGTGGTGGCTGAGCAAGAGGAAACATCTCTGGGGACCATAGCGTGTGTTCCACCTGAATAAATAACTCTGATTCTACCATCTGCATATTGACGAGGAAATTGACTACTGATGTTTTTGTCTGTGATTGCAGATTTTAGCCAGCAGTTTTGTTGAGGAGGAAGTAGAGATGAAAGTGGTGGTGGTGGTGGTGG
>NW_004949100.1:18848614-18851432 GCF_000317375.1 Microtus ochrogaster | reverse complement strand
AGGAGGTGGTGGTGGTGGTGGTGGTGGTGGTGGTTATCTATGAACATTTGAATGTAACCACTACTCTTTTTCAATTATATTTTTATTTATTGTTTTTATATCTTTTAATTTTCAGATGATTATGTAAATACACCATCCTCCCTTCCCTTCCTTTCCTCTAAACCCTCCTATATGCTATCCCTTGCTCTCTTTCAAATATATAGCCTCTTTTTTCATTAAGTATTGTTATATGTACATATGTGTATGTGTATATATATATGTATATATATATATACGTGTACATATATGTGTGTGTGTGTATATATCTTAAACATAACCTCCTCAGTCAATATAATGTTAAGTGTATGTATGTTTTCAGGACTGACCATTTAATTTTGGATAACAATTGATGTATCCTTCCTCAGGTGAGACCATTTCTCCTACTCTGAGAGTTCTTTAGCTGCCTGTAGTTCCTGGTGCAGGATTAGGGCCTTGGGTGCTTTTCCTCATCCACTTTGGCCTGTCTATTATTTTGTCCTGGTGCAGCTCATGTTTAGGCAGTCCCATTGCTGAGACTTTATGAGTGTAGGTTCTGAGATAACTAAAAGGCACAATCTCACAGCAGATCCCTGATCCTCCATGTGACTCTGACGATCTCTCTACCCACTTTCCTGTCCCTATGATTTAGTTGTGACAGTTAGTTTGTGGCTGTAGCAGTTGAGACTGGGCTCCACAACTATGCGTTTTGATTGGCTGTGATTTTCTGTAAGGGTGTCCATCTGTTGCAAAGAGAGGGTTTTTTTGGTGTGCTGTAAGAACTACAGTAATCTGTTAGTATAAGGACAAATATTTAAACTGTAGTTAGTTAGGGATTATGCTGTTTTAGTAAATTGATGGTTGTGGGTTTTCTTACAAGACCCATGAATTCACTAGCCCTGAGTAGTTGACTACGTTTTCAGTACCTCTGGTCAAGTGGGCCTTAGATCCAATTAGAAGGTGCTGGATACTATGAAGGTATGTTTGCCACTAATGTACTCCTAGGGTTATTATATCATGCCATGATGGTTGTGGTTCATAGGCATCGTAACTGGATAGGACTGTTGCTTGTTTCCCTCATTTAGAAGCTTGCAAGTGGCCTTCTGATACGATGAAAGCTAGTCCTGAGGGAGGCATTAGAAGTCAGTTCCAACTCAGGGGCATCTGGGCCCTGTGTCTGAAGTGTATGATGTCTTTAAATAGGGGCTTACCTTCCACCTCTCAGGGGCAACCAAGGGCAAGAGCAGTAGTCTATGTTTTGGAAGTCTCTTAGGTAACTGACTAACAACTTAATAGGGGCCTTCTCATTTCTGATATTGGAGATTTTGTTAGATGGTCTTCTGCTCTTGGAGGGAACATTGTCCACTGAGGTGTACAAATTTCACATAAACTATATATGTACATAAACCAAATTATATGTATTTACATACATGTACACTAAGTTTATATACCAAATTGTATGTATTATAGGGCTTTTAGGGTAGCTAATTAATATGATTCCTTATGACTTTTCCAGACATCCTTGCTGTTATTTTATCCTCCTTTTATATCTATCTCCATCAACTGCCCTAATTAAAGCCCCCCCCCCCATTTTTTCTATTCCCCTAATCGGATCACTTGTACCCTGCTATTTCCCTCTATGTTGCTCCCTCATCCCCCTACCCAGGCAATGGTCCTTTCCAGTGGGTAAATAATACAGAAGGAAGGGGAGGTTGTTCGTTCATAATTTATCTGTTGGTGGAAAAGAATGCCCAGTCTAATTCCCGTGCAAAGATCCTTAATGAATTTCAAACCTACAGAGCCAAGGCTGTCCTGTCCTGTCTTAAAGGGATTAGGCATTAGATTAAGGGACTTTTCTGTTCCAGCAAAGCTTAAAGGAGCTTTCCTGTTTTATTGAGGGAGAATTCTTTTTAATTTGAACAAGATTTATCCCTCCTTTGTTTTCTTACCATAGAATCCAAGCTATACCTTACCAATACATTGATGACCCGGGTTAAAGATTTTGGAGGTTGTGTATGTGTGTGTATGTGTATGTGCCCACGTGTGTGTGAGAGACTGTGTGTGTGCATGCATGTGTGTGTGTATCCATGCTAGTGCATCTGTGGAGACCAGACATTTACACTGGTGTCTTCTTCAGTTACTCCCCTCCTTACCTGTTGACCCAGGGTCTCTCAATGGACTCAGAGCTCACTGTTTCCAGCTGGCCTTGCAAACTGGCTTGCTCCAGAGACCTCTGTCTTGCCTCAGGAGTGCTGAGATTACAGGCCAGGCCACCACACCCACTTGGAACCTACAGTCCCTTCCTCATGCTAACATGGCAATCTCTTTACTCAATGAGTAATTCCTTATAGGCCCCTTCCTGTATTTAAGTGAAGTCTGCTTCAGACACACCATAGATGTTATTATCAGGGTTTTTAATGTTTTCTTTAACTTCGATCTACCAGGCAGCCCCCAGGTAAATAGTGTAAACTGTATTTTACTTCAACGACACAATAAAACTTCACTTAACATGGGTAGGAGAAAGTCTAGAGCCTAGCAAAGAGCAGATGAACAAATTATGAGGTGCTAGTGAAATGGTTCATATGCCAAAAGGCACTTGTCACTAAACCTGTTGACCTGACTTAATTCCTCAGAAATCAGTGAGGTGGGAGAGAATCCACTCTCACAGGTTGTCCTTGTACCATGGCTCTCACGTGTGGGTACAAACACACAGGATAGATAGGTAAATAGATAGATGATAGATAGATGGATAGATGATAGATAGATAGATAGATAGATAGATAGATAGATAGATAGATAGATA
>NW_004949100.1:18843042-18848382 GCF_000317375.1 Microtus ochrogaster | reverse complement strand
TAGATAGATAGATAGATAGATGATAGATAGATGATAGATAGATAGATAGATAGATAGATAGATAGATAGATAGATAGATAGATAGATAGATAGAGACATGTTTTAAATATGAATAGAATTGGGGAGATGGTCTATAAAGTATATGCAGCACAAACAAGCAGATGTGAGTTTAATTCTCAGGACCCACATAAAGAGCCAGATACAGAGGAAATGGACCCAAACAGATCTCTTGAGCTCCCTGGTCACCCAGCCTAACTGAATCCGCAAGCTCCAGGACCTAAGAGACCTTGTCTCAGCAAACAAAATGACACTTGAGGTTGATCTCTTGCTTCCACATGTACATAATACATACATACATAATACATAATACATACATACACATACATACACACACACATTTACTTTAAGTTAAGAAACTATACCATAGCCGGGTGGTGGTGGTGCACGCCTTTAATCCCAGCACTTGGGAGGCAGAGGCAGGCAGATCTCTGTGAGTTCAAGACCAGCCTAGTCTGCAAGCGCTAGTTCCAGGATAGGCTCCAAAACCACAGAGAAACCCTGTCTAGAAAAACCCAAAAAAAAAAAAAAAAAAGAAGCTATACCATAACAGTCTAGGGCCAGGACACTAAGTTCAGAGGCACCAGCATTTAGGAAACTTTTGAGTCTGTGTTTGTTCCCAGCTACATGGAACAGTTGACAACCATAAAACTGCAGGAATCCAGGCAAGTGTGTAGCATACTTTGTATGGCTGCTGTCACTTGGGGCCATTTTAAGTTGTGCTAATTTAAGAACAATAGCATCTAAAACCAAAAATAGCACTTGCTTTAATATCTTATTCAAAACAAACAATTGGACGAATAAGGCAATTGCAACTGAAACTCATGTCAGAAAGTCACCTTAGAACTTGGAACAACTCAAACCAGGTGGGTTTTTGTCCTCTTTCCCAGTAACTTTCTGATCTGCTGACTTATTGGTGCTGTGTCAAATGAGGCAGGTTTCTCACTTATGTTTTAATCGACAATGATTTTCATAGTCAGGTTGCTTCCTGCCCCAAATCATGATTGCTCCACACTCATTACAGTGGGAAGAGAGAGCCTGCTCTTGTATCCCTGCAGACGATGGGTGTGCTGAGACCTAAGGAAGTGAACTAAAGCCAATGATACCAGGAGGGAAAGTGCCCATTACATAACAGTTAAGGCTCAGACCGAATGTTACCTCTTAATTAATAACTCTCAATTCAATATAATTATGTTTGAACTCATGGAGGCTTGTGCTGGTCAGTTGATCTCAGAGAAAAGTGAGTAGTGTTGGCAGCAGAAAATATAGAACCCTAAGATGTCTGTATGAACTGAAACATTTGTGTGTCGTAATATGCATTGTCTACTAGAGAAGTAGAATAACAAAACTACCAAAATAATGATTCAGGATGGAGATGACCAGAGGATAACTAGATGCTGTAGATGCAAAAGCTGATGGAGATGGGAGAGAGGTGGGACCATTTTCTATGTGCAGTTTTGAGCTACATTAAATTCTGACAGCTAGGGTTTGCAGCTTAGATGAACCTTTCTCCCTATTTGCTGCTGCCTCTTCTCATTTTACTCATTCCCAACCTTCTTGTATAGTTTTGCATAATAATTCTGTATATTTTTGCATAATCACCTTGCCCAGAAATAAATTTTTGCAGACTATTTATATTTGTTCTGTGAGGGAGTTCTGAGATATAGGTTATCGTTTTGGTTTTTCTGCATTAGGCCAATGACTTATAATCATCACAGAATGTTTTATCATTATGCATGGTCTATTTAATGGAATCCAAAAAAGACCACACATCTTGATGAGAAAAGTATCTTTTTTTTAAACCTTACATGGCAGATAATACTGTGAATGTTATTCATAAAGGACTTTGAAAATATGAAGACAAAGGTGCTAAAGATTTTTGGTACTGTTTGTCACTTTTATTCATGTCTTTCACCCATGAAGCAGCTTCAGATTAATGCTTATCCCCAATCTCACAATTCATGTAAGGAATGCCATGCTGCAAGGCAAACCTGTTTGCTGTGCTTGCCTCATCCTCTCCCACTAATGAATGTATAGTGCATCTCCACATGCTATGTTGAGCCTACATTGGAAGAGCTGTAAGGAAGGTATCCGACTATATTAAGGATGATTGATGTAGGTATGAATGTATTTCCCTGCACCTGCCAGTGACTTCGTGGAACAGAAATCCAATATAAGCGAACCATTTAAATTCTATGTTTTCCCTGTGTTTGTGCTCACTGAGCATTGGGTAAGTGAATGTTAAATGCTAATTCTCTGTTAACCTACCTCATGAACCTGACAAAAAGCAAACAGGACTTCATAAAATAGCAGAGACAAAAGGCTTCATCTCAGAGGTATAAAGATGTGTAACTATGGGCTCTCCTGGGTGACTCCAGGTTAAACATAGTCCTTCAACAGCAAACATCTTCTGTGTAGTTAAGAAACCCAAGTTACTTGATCAAATGAAGTAATCCCCACACTGCCCAACTAAGTGGCACTAGATCTCAGCCATGTGTTCTAGAAATACCACCTGTGGGTGGATACTGTTTACAAGGTGCCCTACGCTCAGCCTGGAGGCCTGGGCTCCCTATGCTAAACTCAAGAAAAATGCATTAGATGTGAACCCTTCCTCCTGCCTGTCACCAGCCTACATCCCAGAAATACCCAAATTAGAAATATGAAGATATACTAAATTGCCTACAAACTTGTCATTTTTTACTACATGGTAAAACAGAAAAAAATGAGTTTGTTATCATTTTAATGTGTTCTTATGATATACACTGTCTTTTTGTGGAGCCAAATATTCAGACTTAACTTAATGATTGCTATTGAGGGGAGGAAGAGGGAAAAGACTTGCCTTGACCCAATAAGTACATTAAAAGAGCCCTTTATATTCAGTATGTGGTGTGTGTGTGTGTGTACACATACATACATATGTACATGTATGTGCACACATACATACGTATGTGCGTGTATGTGCATGTGTGAATCCAGAGAAGGATGCTGAGTATCTTACTCTATGACTCTCTTCCCTATTGTCTTCAGGCAGTGTCTCTGGCTGAGCCTGAAGCTAGGCTGCCAGACAGCAAATCAAGCAATCCTCCTGTCTCCAGCCCTCACAGCAATAGGGTCCCTGGTGCTTGATGGTCTCTGTGTGGCTCTTTACAAGGACTTTAGTGATTCAAACTCAGGTTCTCAGGTTTGTGCAAAAAAATACTCTTACCCACTGAGTTCTCCCCCAGCCTCTATATTAAGCATGTTTGACAGTTGTGCGCTAAGAGGTAGGCAGAAGATATACTCTGTTCCTCTTCATGCCCGGCAGCACCTTTTCTGTGCCTATGTACCGCACATCTTAGCAAATGCAGAAGTTTGAGGGAGCCAGTGAGTGGTCAGTTGTGAGCCACCTCCCAGCCCAGACAAAAGCTAGCCTAGTATGATTGCGGTGACATTGCAGGAGAGACAGTATGTTTACACAAAAATCGCTGGCGGTGGCTTATTGGACTACGCAGATGGAAATAACATATATGTAAATGATTCCAAATTTATCTAACATTTTAGGAGTTGTGTTCATGCTTCATAATTTTTTAGTTAACTGAAATTGTTAAATGTCTCAACATTCATGTTTTTAAAATTAGCTCTTCTATTAAAAGCAAATCTGCTTTAAATTGACATGTCTATTAAAAGGACTTTTTCAAAGAAAAAAAAATTACTTTTTACTTTACAGTCCCATGAGATTATTTTATAGGGAAACTTGGTTGACAGGATCTCTCGTGTGTTTTGGTAAGTTATTACAGTGACTGGTGAAAGGAGAGGAAATGTGCAGCTTATCATTTCCTGAGGGGGAGACGTTTGAATGGGAACAGAGATTGCCGTGCATATAGGAGGCTCTGAGAGCTGACCCCCAGGACGCATGTAAAGCCAGTGTGGTAATGATGGTTTGTAACCCCGGTACCCCAGTGCTTCTACATCCAAACAGGAGCCAAAGACCAGAGAATCCCTAGAAGTCAGGCCAGCTAGCCTGGCATGCAGAAGTGAGCTGGAGACCCTCTTTTAAACAAGGTGGAAGGCAGGAGCCAACACCCAAAGTTTCTGACACATGCACTATGTAAGTACCTAGTCTCACACAAAGGAGCGCACAGGCGCACGTGTGTACACACACACACTCGCACACAAGCACACCCGTGCGCACATACACTCTGACTTTATTGAAGTGTACAACTTTATATTATATAATAAGTATTCATGTTAGAGCTTGGATTTCTCAAAATAAAACCAAGATGTATCTCCTAATCCTATGCACTGCGTGTTCAAGAGCCGCTGCCAGAAAGTTCAGAACATGAAGCATCTTGTCCAAGAAGTCAGGGAATCAACTAAATATAGTGTCTCAGAGTCAAGCACCTCGCCCTCAACTCGAACTTCCTTCACAGTGTTTAAAGGAAGTGCTCAGATTTATTAAGCAGCACCACACCTAAATCATGAAGCTGGGGGGTGAAGGGCCCATCAGAACATAGACAGCTTCATCCGGGGCACCATGTTTTGTCAAAAGGGCTTATCTAGCATACACACACCTTAGCAGAGACAAAATACATATTTGAAAACATAAGCACGGACACCTTGAACTGAATTTTAACTCTGTACAAAGTAAGTTATTTTGTAGCAAGCTCTTTAAGATGTCATCTGTGTAATTTTATGAAGGATTTCATTATTTTATAGTCGTTTATCAAGTGGGAGGGAAGATGAATATGTATGGTTGAACTCCTTTTACAAAAAGAGCTGCAGCCAAAGAAGTAACAGGTTTTGAGTTTGTTCAATAAATCCCAGCCACAGACCACAAAACACACGAGACTAAAGAAAAAAAAACTGCAGCCTGCTCAGCCTTCTCATTAGACAAGCTAGAGTAGGCCCACCACGTTGTTTAGAAGTCTTGGTTTGTTCTTGGTCAGTGTATAAAACTAGCTTACAACAAACGGTAGTATGGTAGTGTACGTTTCATTTTGAAAACAAACATAAAATGAAGAGATTTTTGAAATTAGGAAAAGAATGGCCATGCTGGGTTTTGGCCATTTGTACGCATCCCAGGAAGGAGACAGACAAACAGGTATAGCCTCTCTTCTTTGAGCAGAAATAACATTTTGAGTACTGAGTTAAGAGAGGGGTGAGTTCCTTGCTCATGCTCCCCCTCCTTCTGCTCCTGATTTGGACCTTGAGATTTCTGTCCAGTGCTCCAATGTGGGTCTCTGTCTCCTTTCGTCGCCTGATGAAGGTTAATATTCAGGAGGATGCCTATATGTTTGTCTTTGG
>NW_004949100.1:18799807-18842542 GCF_000317375.1 Microtus ochrogaster | reverse complement strand
GGGGAGGGGGCAGAAATCCTTAATAAATAAATAAAATTAAAAAAAATAAAAAAATAAATAAAAAAAAATAAAAGAGAGGGGTGAGCATAGTGTTTTTTAAATCATCCAGACAGGGACCAAATAATTATTAATAATTGAATTCTAAAGTTGTATTCTTTAATGCCTGTTGATATTTTATATGACATAATTTTTATTATCTTTTATTTTCAAGATTATAATTGTATCATTTCCTTTTTCCCTTTCCTCTCTCCAAATCCCCCCTTAGACTCCTCCTTGCTCTCTTTCAAACTCATAGCCTTTTTTTCATTAATTGTTGTTAAATGTACATGAATATATTTATATGATATATTTTATTTAAGATTTTGCAATTATCTCTTTGACCAAAATTGGTCTTGCTAATGGGATCGCCATTCCTTACCCAAAACAATGCTTCTAAAACACCATATACCATGTCAACCACTTTATAACTGTCAGCAGAACCCCCACTTTGCCTGAAAAATAGTTTTGAGTGTGTGTCATGTGTGAATGTCCGCATGCAGGCACATATGGAGACCAGAGGCCAACCTCAAGTGTCTTTCTCTGTTGCTCACTTTAGTTTTTGAGACAGAATTCCCATATGGCTAAGCTAGCTATCCAACAAGTCCCTGGGAGTCTCCTGTCTACACCTCCTCAATGCAGGGATTATAAATACAATTGTACCTGGTTCTTTTATATGGGTTCTAAAGGATGCAGCTTGGGTTGTAATACTTTGCTGATTGAGCCATCTCTGTGGTTGCAAAGCTAATTCCTTTCCAGCAGCATGGGGACCAAAAGCCTTGCGAGTCTGCTGTTCCTCAATCCCTTCCCTCCCAGAGTGCTTCTCTTTCTTTATCTGCTCTCTGGCTTTGCTGGGTTTCCCCCTGTCTTACACACTTTCTCCCATACCATCCCCTCTGCCCTGTGACCTCCTCTTAGTCCATCTTCATAGATGCAAGATGCTTTGTCTGGCTCTGAACTCTAGTTTAGCTGAGGACTATTCCTTTGACTGAAGACGTTAATCTGTTAATTGTGTGTTTCTGGCCAGTGATGCCTGTCACACTGACCTTTATGTTTCTGTATATAACTGTGGTTTCACACCCCCAGCTGCCTTTAAGATTTTTATCTTTGTCACTGCTTTTAAGCAAGTTGGCTGTGGTATTCCTTGGTGTCACTTCTAACTCTGTCTTGTGCTTGGCATCCATCAAGCTTCTTGAATCTACAAAAATTCTGTGTTTTACCATTCTTAGATAACTATATCTGTTTCTCTCTCCCTTCCCTCGTTCTTCGCTCTTCCCTGGCCTTCTGTTAGCTGATGCTCTCCTCTTACCCCAGCCTTTATTCTCTCTGCTTTTATTTAGATCATTGATAACTCTATCTTTGTGCGTATTTTCTTCAATAGTTCATTTCAAACACACTACTAATCTCAGAATGTATCTTTTCTCTTCAGAATTGCATGTTTCAACTGTACAAGTTTTATTTGATTGTTTGATTATTTGTAGCCTTGTGTGATTATGTTTTATCATGCTCGTGCTTTTCTTTGCCTGTTTCAATATAGCCCATGGGAGCACGGGCACTATCATTAGGAGAGGGAGAGAGAACTCCTTGAATGTCTGCAGCTGCTGGTGATATTTTATCTATATCATGACTGAATCCACTCACAGAGGTTGATTTTCTTCTCATTGTGGCTTTTCTTATTCATTTACATGTCTAAATTCTTCTTCCAACTTAATGATAGATATCTTGAGGTATTGGTTCCATTACCAATAGTGGATTTTCTATACTCCTCTAATATTTTAAAAAATAACTCAAGGCTCCATTTTCTCCAGAATTGATTTTAAGGTATTATGGGGGGACACAAAACATACTTGGTGTTTCAATATTTAACCCTAATCCAGAATCTAGACCAGACATAGTATGTGTAGGAAGACCTTCCTTTTTGCCTAGCTCTGGCTGCCCCTTCCTGAAGCCCTGTCTCTGGACTCGGGATTTCCTCACGCAGGTGCACTGACCAATTTATACCTACAGATTTCTGGAATGTTCTTCTTCAGATCACCTTCCTCTTTTAGTTTTCTCCATTATCTCTGATCACCTTAGCCACCAAGAGCTTGGAACTTAGTTGCTTCAGTTCAGCAAGAGCCTGTCTGGAGGTCCTTTCTCTGGGTTTACGTGGAAATGCTCTCTAATGTAGACTAAAACAGCCTTAAGACTTACTCTGATTCTTTTCTCCTGAACATCACTGTCCTACATTACCCATTGTCCATATCCTGAAAACCATCATTTTATACATTCAGGAGTCAAGTTTCCCTCCTCTCAGACATGGCCAGATCAGAGCCCTACTCACCCTTTCACCTCTTGTGCTCCTCTTTCATCCTCATAAACCAGTTTGTGAACACCTTGTCATCCAGAAAAATCAGTCATGACCTCTCCTCAATTATATGTTTGCTCTTCCTCCTACGTCACACTAAGTTGGTGTTCTGTGTCATGTTATTCCTTTATGTGTTCAAGGTGCCTCTCACTAAACTAGAAGCTTCTTGGATAAAAATATGTATTGACAGGGTGGGCGGAGGTGGCACATGCCTTTAACCCCAGCACTCGGGAGGCAGAGGAAGGCAGATCTTTGTGAGTTTGAGGCCAATCTGGTCCACAAGAGCTAGTTTCAGGAGAGGATCCAAAGCTGCAGAGAAACCCTGTCTCGGAAAAAAAAAAAAAACAAAGAAGAAGAAGAAGAGGAGGAGGAGGAGGAGGAGGAGGAAGAAGAAGAAAGACAATACGTATTGACAAGCCCGTAATATGCTCTTTCAAAATCCCCTACTGCATAGATCCAAGTGTGAGCCTCATGGAGAGGCCTGAATAAAGGTCAGTTGACAGAATGAATGAAATATCTCAGAAGAGATTCATAACATGTTCACATTAATTAATATGTGAGAACTGCTGCCCATGTTTAACACTGAAGATAAATGCACTGCCTGTCTTTGCATTTGCTTTTCTGTTCCCTTCTACTCTTTGTACAGTTTTGGCAGCAAGGAGACGAGAGAATAACAAGGATGCTCATTAAATTTGCAGATGATGCCAAAGTTCAAAGAGAGTAAGAATCTCAAAATATAAGATTAGACCTAAATTATATGTTCAGCAAGTAGGATAACCAGTGGCAAACAACATATGGAAAATTAAACAAACCTCAGGGCATTAAATTTTAGAAGAAAAAAACTAACCCACATATCATGGTTTTCAACCATAGTAATAAAAATTTCTATGGTTGTAGGATGCTTTGTAAAAATAGCAAAATAATAGCAAAAAATAGCAAAAATAATTATTCTTTTATGGGCATAATTGCAAAATGCCTTAAAAATTCTGTGACTTTTTAGGACAATTTTTATTTGTTAAAAGCGTTAGAAAATATAGGTTAAGGAGAAAGCTATTAAGATGTTGCAAACAAGGCCTTTGAGGAAGCCTATTTCTTTTGCCTTTGGTTTTCTTGTTTTCCTGCAAGAACAAAGGACATATATGGGAAATTAGTGTGTTGTAACAAAGAAAACATACGAACAACAAGGAACACCTAGTGCCTTCCGCTGAAACAAAGGCATTGCCCTTGGCACTGGGAGTCTAGAAATAAAATCCACGGTGAATGTTCACATTCAGAAAGAGCCTGGTGGGTACTGTACCAACAGCTATTGAGGCTTACAAAACAATGCCTGGCATTCGCATGGCTCTGCTGGCTTTCACTGAGCCTTGAATATAAAATAAGATTTAAAAGTCATGGTTATCCTGTGAAATATTAATTCCATTTCACAGATGTTAAAATTGAACCGTCCCAGGTAAATGAGCCCTGAGTGAACTAGCTAATTAACAGGTGCTAATCGATGTATCTACTGTTCTAAAATAAATAGAATCACAACTGGAAGAATATGTGTCAGCATGATCTTGATTGTTATTTTGTGTTGCTTTCTAATTATATTTTTAGAATGTCATATAGCCCAGGCTGGCTTCAAACTCATTATGTAGTTGATGACGACCTTGAATCTTGAAATGAGAACCTTAAGATTCTCCTGTGTCCACCTCCACCAACGAGCCAAACTTTGGTAGTACCAGAGTTTGAACCCAGGCCCTTATGCATGCTAGGGAAACACATTACCAACCGCATACATCTCTAGCCCTGTAACAGCACTGTGAGAGTCCCACATGCCCTCACATGTGAAATGAAATGGAAACAGCTACTCTCTGTGGTCTCCATCCCTGCATATGGGCTGCTGTGAATGCCAATAAATCCATTCAGTACAGAGAAAAAAATGTATGCATGATGCTCAGGCTTTGGGCGCCTGAAATAGAAAAGAAAAATAAGCTAAAACTGCTGCCTTCCTTCTGCTTTGTCATCTTAATTTCTTGAGCATAAGGTAAGTTTAGGTACTGTAAACTGATGTCGCTGCCAGGTTCCTCCCCAGTGTAAGGTTTAGTAATTTGTTGTCATGGCTCCTCCACCAATGTGTTGGTTTGCATATCTCTTTAAGAATGATTAATTTTATAAGAACCCTTCAAATGGAAGTAGTTTAAGTGGGCACCGTTGGTAAATCGATACTCGTTAAATTATCCTTAGCCAAATGAAGGGTCTTCTCTCCCACTACAAAAGAAAGCAAATGGGAAAACTAACAAGAAGATGAGTCTTAAGGAAACTCCCACCTGAAACATCTGTTCTTTCTGAATTCTATTAACGGGTCAACTGTTCTGAATGTATGTATTTAGTTTGAGATATAGCCAGAGGTAGATATGGTTAAATGGAAGAAGGGCTTGGGGAAATCCAAAAGAAATTTGCACCACTGCTATGAAAATAAATCCTCTGAATCACTGTAATTTTCACAACATAAAACACATATATAAGTCTCCAGCTATAGAAAATGAGTTGATTTAGACAATATTCACTCAATACTTTAATTCTGGCAAAATAAAATAGCCCATATTCTAGCTACTGCTCATCAGCTCTATGCCTTGATAAAGTCTAAATAGTTGAGTACCAGGCAAGAATTTAGATCAAAGTACCAGAAATGGTTTGTAGGCAGAGAACAGCATAAACCTGTGAATAAATTTGGATGTCCACTGGCTGGCCACCACTGAGGTAATATGGCATGACACTTTCTGCATAGTTTATTATACTCCATGAAAGACCATTCTTTTTTCCCCTTGGACAAGGCGTCACCATATAGCCCTGGCTAGCCTGGAACTCACTATGCAGATCAGGCTGGCCTTGAACTTACAAATACCCACCTTACTCTGCCTCCCAAGCATGAGAGTTAAAGTTGTGCATATACTTACCTAGCAAGAACAGGCCATTAAGGAATAGAATCGCAGACGTATGGCAGTCTGGAATTGGTCATCAGATCCCTTAGTTTAAAGATGAGCAGACTACCATTTAGAGAAATGGATCTCAACCTGTGGGTCTTGACCCCTGTGGCAAACTTCTATCTCCAAAAATATTTACATTATGATTTATAGCAGTAGGAAAATTTCACTTATGGAATAGAAATAAAAATAATTTTATGGTTGGAGGTCACCACAAGATGAGGAACTGTATTAAAGGGTCACGTCATTAGGAAGGCTTTGAGGATGTCTTAAATAGAATGTTTGAGAAGCTGTCCTACCAAAAATTGCAGTTCAGCCATCCTGTTTCTATGGAGTAAACATGGATCACACCCTTCAAAAGCTGCCAAACTTCTTGATTTAGGTCTTTCTCTCCAAAAGAGAGCTCGAAGTTCTCAATCATCCTTCATTCTCTCTGATGCTGTACTGGGGACCCTGGCCATTGGCCGCATGTTTCACCTACTGCCAGGACCATTGACATCACCATGACAGTAAGTGTTATTTCCTGGTCAGGTCTGGTTACTGCATCATTACTTTTTAGTTATGGCATTTGTTAAGCTAGGACCTTCTACCAACAGATAGGAGCCTGTGAAAAATTTATTTTGAAATCTGTGACATTAGACAAAAAGAAACTGAACATATATATTTTTGGACAAAGGACAATAATCTGAAACTTTTGATGCTGAGTATGCTGGATGAGTAATAAGAGATTAACTCCACTTCTTTCCTTACATGCACAAGCAAATGACTTTGCAGAGAAAGAACCTACTTTTTATTCTTATCTATTTGATTTTATGTAAAAATAGAAGGACTTGTAAGAAAGGCCTCTGAGCAAACTTTATATTCAGGACATGTGCTTACAGTCAAGTTTGGAGAAAAAAAATGAGACTGCTATTGAAATTAAATTAATAGAATGAGTATTTTCTTTTTTAAGAAGTTATTAATTTTATTTTCATGAGACCTTCATACATTAGCTCTGTAGCTATATCACTCCTCCCCTTTATCCCCTTGATTCCTCCTGTGTCCTTCACTCATTTCCAAATCCATAACCCCTTCTTCTTTAGTTATTATTGTTGCGTATATGTAACACACACACACACACACACACACACAATATAATCTGAGCCTCTTAGTGTTGTCTATAGGTGCATGTGGCCACTCATAGGTTCCCCATGCTCAGTCAGTTGCCCCACAACCATTATCTTTAATTTAACTCAGTTGGTTATAGAACAACAATAATAATATAAGGACATAAAGTTGAAAAAGAGATGTGATGGGAAGGGCCTGGAAAGAGTTGGAGGGGAGGAGTAGGGCAGTAGATCTGATCAATATATATTCTACATGTGTATGAGATTTTCAAAGAACAAATTTAAAATACTATGGAAAACAAATAGTCTCTTAGAAAAGGCCACAAAATGTGTAGTTCTAACTGTGTTATATCTGTAGATCTATTAGATTGCAAACCTAGGCTCTTCACACTGTGCAGGGATTCCCCCATTGTTTTCACACACTGACATGCATGTGAGTCTCATTAAAGCTGAGGTGAAGCCTTGTTCAACATGGACAGGGTGGTACCAGAGACTCTGCATTCTCACAAGTCACCAGGATAGGTTGGTATTGCGGGTGCAAGAGCCACAACTTAGCAGCATTTTGAAAGGTGATAATATAGCCCCAACCTAAGACACAAGGAAAGGCTGGGTATGTGGGCTGATAACATCACCTCTTACTTACAGGTCTTCTCAGGGCTTTATATTTGTTATTATTATGGCCTTACCAGAAGAGACTATGCCCCACCCCCTTTTTGTAATCTACTCAACAGTATAGAATTTTTCACCTAAACCATGTCTCAGGATTCAGCTCACTCCTCAAAGATTGAAGTCCATGATCTGGTTGCTTAAGGATAGAGCTTTTTGGAAGAAAGCACTAAGATAAGGATCAACCACCTAAGAATAGAGTTGGATTGTTACTGTTGGACTCCATGTATATACTATCAGATAGACATTGAAGTTCGGGAGAGAAAAAGTAAATCCATGACACAAAAGTTAATAGAGCAGAATTCAGGCCCTCAAAGAAATTAGGTTAATATGGCTTCCTCAAAAACAAAGAAATAATGGTTCGCAATCATTAATCCATTAATTAGAATTAAATATTAAATAAAGATTATGAAACAGGCAGTAAGGAATAGAGGCAAAGGGTGCTGATTACAGACGTCTGTGAATTATTTGGAAATGCTCTCTTCACGTGACTCTTCTGAAATCCTCAGTCTGTGGTGGCTGTACATGGATAGACGACAAGGTCCAAATTTTCCCCATAAATTAATTCTCTTCATTGCAATCCGTCTCCTTTTGAACTGAACTAGAGCATCTGGGGGTCACTGCCTTCAGAATATGTTCTATGAGTTGGTGTGTGTGTGTGTGTTTTGTATCCTTTGTGTTCAGTTGGTTGATGAGGAAGCAGTGGGGACTGTAGTGGACGTTCTGTTCTCTCCTGGGATAAGGACAGTGTCAGGCGGTCCTTTAATAACTAAAGACTACTGTGTGTGGCCAGTGCCTGCGGCATCCTGTCTACCAGCTCCCTAGGTCTAACCTCCAAGGTCTCAGGCACAGGCACTGATGTCTTTGTTATGTCAGGCCTGTTCCGTCCAGTCTGGTCCCAGAGTTACCTAAGAACGTTAGTATCAAAGTGTTGGACCTCACAGACTGAGAGAGCCCAAGATGTTCTCTGCTTTAAATGTGCATTTTGGTAATGTGATTGCCATCCTATTCAGCATGTAGAACAGTTGCATAAGCACTGTGTTCCAAAAGGGGTCAGGGCTTTCTGCTATAGACTTTGTTGCTGCTGCCCCTGATCCCCCTAGATCACTCAGGAACTCCATCTCTCTTTCTCTCCAGGGCTCAGAACCATTTCATAATGGCACACCTGCTCCTGTTGAGTCTACATACTCAGACATTTTCCTTTTGTCAAATTCAGGAGCTCTTTCCCTTTTAAAATTAAAAGAAAAGTAATGATTTTTTTTCTTTCACAAAATACACTTTAGATTTTGGAGCACACTTATTTTCTACCTACAAAAGCTCTATATTAAAACATGGTGAGCCCTACCTAGGGAAAATTCTACCATACTTGGCAAATGTAGCAAACTTAGAACATTAACAGAATAATTAACTTTCATCACCATAGGGTTTTGCTCTAGAAATTCAATGGGTGCGTCTTGGTGGGACCAAGGTCCAAATGAACTTCTGAAGAGTGTCTCTGCTGGTAGATTAGTGTGACATGGTCACTCTATGACAACTCTGGTGGACACATCATGCCTAATTTGTGGTGTGACTGATTTCTTCATAAAAATCTTTATTAAGTACAAGACACCATTTTAGTGAAATACAAAAATTTGTTTTACTTGAGAGCTAAGGATGCACATAGGAAATGTATACTTTTTCCTAAGAAACCATGATTCAGAAGAAAGATGAGAGCCTGGAGAAACATCAGAGACAGCTGTCAAGACTTTAAGCATTCAAGGATTATTGACTGAGGGATACAGACCACCAGTTGCGGGGAATAAGAGAAAGGACAGTATACCAGGATGGCCAGCAAAGAGTCACAATATCCAAAAAGCAGAGGATTGACAGGCTGATGGTAGAATACACAGGGAGCCACTGGACTCAAAATAGTTAGCGTAGGGGGTTGGGACGTAGTTCAGTGGTGGAGGACTGGGTTCAGTCCTCAGCTCTGAGGGAGGTAGCGTGGATAATCTAGGCATCACCAACCTCTAGTAACTCTAATGCCTATTGATGACAGAGCGAGTGCTCAGAGAAGACTCCCTTCTGTATATCATGAAAGTCACATTCAGGTAAAATATCCTTCTTGACCTATGTGAGATTACATTAGTAACTTTTCTCATTATTCTGCCCAACTACCTAGCAGCAAGCAATTTAGAGGAAAAAGAGGGGCCAGATAAATGGCTCAGTGGTGTGAAGGGGCTGACTATGCAAACTTGGTGATCCTCAAGCTTGAATTTGATCCTAAGAGCCCAAGGTAGGTGGAGAAAACTGACCCCACAGCTATCCTCTGACCTCTATACACAAGCTATGTAATGCACCTGTGTGTACACATACATGCATGTGTGAACACACACACACACACACACACACACACACCATGTAGGTACACAGTAATAAAGGTAGATACATACATACATAGAGGAAAAGTTTATTCTGTCTCACGGTTCAGATGGATTTTTCCTTTATAATAGAGAAACCCTGGCAGCAGGCAGGAAGAGCAGGTGTGGCCATGCCCTGATAAAACCAGAAATGCATCTGATCTGGCCTGTATGGATAAGAACAATATATAGGACACAGAGTATAGGAGTCATAATATAATCTTAGGTCAAGCAGCATGCTGCACAAATAGCTAATCTTTAATAGTTTGTCTTTCATTGTAGTTCTGCTTGTGAAAAAGGAAATATACAGAGCCTGGCAAATATGCATATATGTTAGTGTAAATATAAACATATATATATAGCATCCAAATTAAAAACAACATATTACTGTTTTCAAGAGGGTCAGCTTCACTGCCAGATGGACACAGATGTTCTCAGCGTTATTCAGTGATCACAATGAACATTCTATTCCAGCAGACATCCTATTCTGGTGACTTTCCAGCTAAAATCTTAACAAGAATATTCTGCTGTTTATCAGGACCCAAATAAGTGTCTGCTTATCTCAAATTGAAAGAAATCTAGAAAACAGTTGTTGGTCTTGGATTAACTGCCAGACACTGGTGTCAGGAGCACCAGCTCCTATTTCCCAGGGAATTCCTTGGCATTCACGCCCATGCTATTCCCTCCTGGCTGGGCTGCCAGCAAGCACGGTCACAATCCAAGCAAGATGAAAGCAAGGAAGCAAAAGGCTCTCTCTTGCCAGATGTGGCAGCACAGCCTCAAACCTCAGCACTCTGTGGAGACAGGAGGATCACAGTGGGTTTGAGAACAGCTCAGTCTACATAGTGGACTTTAGACCAGCTGGGCATATGTGATGAAAACCCGTCTCAAAAATCAGAGTAGGGGTGTCTCCATTCCATTTTAATTCAGAAAGTCAAGAGTTCGCTAAAAGCCTTACACTGCTGATACCTCACTCAAGGCCATTTAACTGCTACCACTAGTCGAGAGAAGTAAAGTGTCATTGCCGAGTTGAAACAGGTTTAACTCCCTAGGCTTTGGGGCATGCTAAAGTGGATCATAACCTCCACAGCTCCATTAAGAAAGTCTCTACATTGTTCATTGATGCACAGAGGTATCCTTACAATGGAAGACAAGAGTCTTCAATAAATCAAGACTGGTCTGCATCTGTATTACTTAACCATAGTGAGACTGACGAATGATCAAATCGAGAAAGACTAGGAAAGGAATAATGAAATTTGAGGTTATGTTAGAAGATTCTGAATCCTTCTGTACTCTGCTGTTTTACTTGCTGTGGGAATCTTAAATGGCTACTTGACTTCTCTGGACATTTTTCCCATCTGTACAATCTGATAAAACACTCTACAGCTCACAGAAGAATTGTGACAATTAGCCAGGGTGACAAACATGAAGCTTGGCACCTGTGTGTCTCAGGTCTAGGCACAAGAAGTGAATTCAGGTAGTGGACCGTGTCTCTGTTTAAATTGCTAGTGTCACTGCTCTTTGTAGTGCCATGATTGATGAGATATAAATAAGGCTGGTTTTGTAAATTTTAATATTTAGAAAAGAACACTGTGTTGGCTAGCATTATGCCAACTTGACATAAGCTAGAGTTATCAGAGCAGAGGGAGCCTCATTTGAGAAAATCCCTGCATACGATTGGGCTGTGGAGAAGTAGGGATTAATTAGGGATTAATAGGGGAAGGCCAAGTCCATTATGCATGAGGCCACCTCTGGGCTCATAGTCATGGGTGCTATAAAAACAAGGCTGAGAAAGCCATGGGGATCAAGAAAATAAGCATCACCCCTCTGTGGCCTCTGTATCAGTTTCTGCTCTATTTGAGTTCCTGTCCTGACTTCCTTCAGTGGTGGTCTATGATGTGGAAATGTAAGCTGGATAAGCCCTGTCCTCCCACATTGCTTTTGGCCATGATGTTTCATCACAGCAATAGTAGTAACTCTAACTAGGTAGGACGCCAACCCTAAAGAGTATGCTCACTTAGAAAAGGGAAAAGTGATCCACAACACCCCACACTGCAGTTCCTATGTTGCCTAGTCAAGAAATACATTAGTCTTTCTGTGTCTGAAGAAGAAATATTTGAACCATCTGGTTGTAGAACAAGACATTCAACTTAGGAAGCAACAGAAGTGCATTTGCTTTTAGACTGAAATCGTTGGATTGCGAAGTTTTCATCAAATAGAATACTTTGTCCATCAACAATCATAGACATTCCAGTGAATGAAATGATGTGTATAAATATAATAATAATAATCGTCCTTGCTTTCCATGAGCTTCCACAAAACCATAGGGTTCCCATAAGTCACAGAAAGGATCCACAAAATCCCTCAAAGTTATCTGGCCTGATCTTATTGGATACATCTACTCATAGAAAGAGTAAGATGTTTTCTTTGCACAGGAGATAAAAGAACTACCACCTTTCATCATCACATGTTTCCTAACAGCTCAGGGATCTGGGAAGCAGAGAGAGATCTGGGAAGAGGAAACGGCTTCCTCAAATCTCACGATGTGATAGAGTTAGAGCCCTTTCTCTCTTAGGAGAGAGAGCCATGGTCTGTGAAGAAAAGACTCCCTCAAAGAGCAAACAGCTTACCACAGACTCATGTATTCATTGTTTCCGTTGCTTTTTTTGGTCATCCTACTGAATCAAAATGTTGCAGTAAATGCTATTTATTATTCTTCCTAAGACACCTCCTCTTGTTTGACAAGTGACATCTTGGTTCCCCCCCTAAAAATATTCATTGTGTTTATTTATATTATATGTTTTTGTTTTGGAAGTAAAAAGTGCTCAGAAGAGTTCTGAGAATGACCAAAATATTAGTTATTTTTACTTTGACAGCCACATCATCAATAACTACTAATACTTTCATGCTTATTGCTGAAGAGGTAGTTTTATTCCTGGGTGTTCTCCCACTTCAACCATATTTGAACTCCAGCCTTGTACAGTCGAGTTTTATTCTGTAAAAAGGACTTATTTGGAAAACTCCAGGTGCCTTCTTGATAAATTAGATGTTCTCCTTTCTTTTCTTATTTAATTTATCTATTTATTTTAGGCTGTGGTCGGGATGTAAGATGTTCTGCTTTTAAAGAGGTGCAAGACTGAAAATGTTCTGCCCAGATGGGAAGATTGTTCAGCTTTCAAAACCTTACCTCAAAAAAAAAAAAAAAGGAAGAAATAAAAGAAAAAAAAACAAAGTATGCTATAAAAAAAAGATTTGAAAACACATACCATCTTTTGTAATATGAATTCAGGCATGTTCTGGTGTCTCTTTAAAAAGAAAGTACAATTCATCTTGTACTGGTACCTTTAGAACTTCCAAAAAATCTCACTGCCAAGTAGCACTTGCTGTTTTGTTAAGGCAAGGACATAACTATGGCAATGCCTGTAGCAGGTCTGATCAAGATTCCATTTTAGGCTGCCTGGTAGGGAAAAGCATGAGGAGTTCCAAGGCAGAGACCGCAAAACAGCACCGTGTTAGGAGACAAACTGACATGTGCCATATTGCATATGCCATCCCATAATCCTGGGCGATGGAGAAGCGAAACAGCCTGCATCCTAGGACAGGATTTCAGAAGGATGATGCTGCTCAGGGATGTTGCAAAGCATTCATGAAGGATCAGAAATGGAGGCTTAAATTAAGATTGGGTGAGATAACAAGAAGAGAATTTTCTAGAAAAGGCTCGCTTGACTAGAGTGTGACACCTAGATGAGAGGCTTTTTTTGGTTTTTGGTTTTTGGTTTATTTCGAGACAGAGTTCCTCTGTGAGAGGCTTCTTTGACTCTTAAAGCTATTCCCAGATATAAGTCCTGAATGTTTGTAAAAGAGAAATCCAATGGATTTTGTGCATTTGGCCTTTCTTTTCTCACTGGTCTCTGCACTGTCTTTTTCATAGAAAGGAGCATGAGTGGTACCATGGTCTCTGTAGACATTTCCTGTATTCTTTCCATGGAAGCTTGGTAAAATGGCTAGACACTTAGATTCTGCAGCCAGACTCTCTGGATTTGAATACAGGCTTTGCCAGTAGCTTTGTACCTCAATTTTCTTATCTAAAAGTTGGAGATAATCACTGTTTCATGAGGTTACCACAAAGAAGGGTCAGATGACTTAATGACTGCAAAATCTTTGCAATAATTACCACAGACTATACATTATATAAATCTGTCTTAGATGAGTATTAAAGATTAATACTTATTTAATTAGTATTATTAAAGAATTCTTAAAGATTAATCATTATTGGGCTATTAAGAAATGGGATGCTAGTATGATATGCTACTGGATACCTTCTCATTCTCTCAGCAAGGCTAATCAGAACTGGATGTACTGCTCTGCACCTCTCTTAACCTTGAGCAGAGGGCTAGCTCCACCCCCTAAAAATAATTGATGGAGAGGAGGGAAGGAGAGCAAAGGATAGGAAAGGAAAGTTCAGTCTTGCAGGGAAAGGTCTAAAAAATGAAGAGCATGCCGAGAGACTCAAAGTAGTAAACTACTGTGTTGGACATTGGTGTGCTAAAGAACTAACTCTATGAACTAAAGCATTTTGAGTGTCTGTGTCTTCTAATATAAGGCATTAGGCTACACAAGGTTGTATTCTTGGATAAGTTTGTCAAACATAGCTTGTGAACAGTAGAAATCTAGAATACCACCTCCCTAGGAGTAAATAGGAGTTCACTGAAAGAGCAAGCCAAAGCAACGCATCACCTATGACATAACAAACTCTCAGAGCAGAACAGTTCAGTAGATTAACCCATCCCAATTCTGAAAAGACATTTGGTGAAGTGTCTCAAGGAACTGTGATTGAAGACATGAGAACTGCTTAGTGATGGAATGAGATTAATGACTAGTTAGCTCAATCGCTATTAAAAAGTAAAAGTGTTCATAAATATCTATTGTAGAATATGAGCTATTTAGTATGGGAAACTCATCACTGATTGAATTTGGGAACATGGAACAAGGAATCTGTCACATTTAAGTAACACCAAACCACAATTCTTGAAAAGGCATGGGGTTTTGTTTATGGGAGATACAAGTGTGGTTGGTATAAAAGCAGAGAAAAAACAAAGCTTTCTTCTATATTCTGGACATATTGCTTGCTAATCTACAAGACTGACTAGTGACTCATACTCCTCCAGTGCAAATTGTGGAAAATAAGAAGTCAACATCTATGGTAAGTCCACAAGAGTCTAGGGTCAGTGTAAATTGTCAGCCCAAAATTTGATCATTAAACAAGTTGGAAGATTACATTTCTGGACACCTATATAGTATGCCCTTTGTCACTGGGATCTGAAAAACAGAATTGTTCAGTTTGACCTTTGACTCTCTACTCCAGTATCAGTGATACCTTATAGTATTTCCCTAAACTCAAAAGTCATGTAAGGTATTAATCTTAAAATACTAGAAATATTAGACATGATTGAGCTTAAGAATGAACAAAATGTACTATGTTTTGTTGGTTAGTTTCCATCATTGTGCTAGAACACCTTACCCAATCAACTTCAGAGACCAGCAGAAATTCAATCTAGCTGCTGTCATGGTATGATATCCGAGTAGCTTGGCCATGAAGGGCCTACAGCTTGGCCTCCTCAAATCTCAAACTATAAAACTGGGTTTTATGGAGCTGGGATTGGAGCCGGGTTCCAATCACAGTCAACCTTTAACCCTCGAGCTCTGCACCCCAGTGACCCTCTTCCTCCACTTAAGCCCCACCCCCTGAAAGTATTACTGTCTCCTAAAGCAGCACCACCAGCTGTGGGGCCCAAGTGCACAGCCTCATTCCCAAACCCTAGCTTTAATAGCCCATCTCGCTGTCCTGTGCTGACCCTGCCTATGTCCCACTGCGTTTTATAAGCTTCCTTCAGATCCCTCCTGACACCCATCTTGGCAGACAAGGAGTTATACAAATTTAATACTCCCTCTCACCTCCTCGTGTTCATGGCCTTTCCCTGGTCCTTTGCCAGCCACGATATAGGATTTGTAAAGGGCAGAGACAAGGGCTGCTAGTCCTTGGCTGACTGTGTGTCCTTCGTTTCACGTAGGATGTTGTCCTGATAGCAGCCAGGAGATTTGGATTTAATTCAGAAATGACTTGGACATTACCCACACACAAGCCTGTAATTCCTCTCTATAGAGCCGCAATTACAGGGGATGCCAGGTCTTGTTCATTTTGGCCTTTTTTGTCCAACTATTCCTTCTGCGATTATAAACACTTACAATGACCATATAAAGCCCCATCCTTAAAAGACGCACATATAGTGTCAGGAAAGGCGCTGTTTCCTTTGCCGTTTCCACTTCAGTTCCTATTGAGTGCCTTCAAAGATCTCAGCCAAAGAATAGTCTCCTAGCCCTTGTCAAAACCGTAGAGAGACACTCTTCTGGCTATATTTGTAGCAATTTCTTAATAATGAACATTGATTCACAATGTTTTTTTTAAAATTGTTTTTAATAAGTTTTATTTTAGAACAGTCTTAAGTTAACAACATAACCGAGAGGAAAATAAAGAGATTTCCAAAACACCTAACATCTTTACAATGCATAGAACTTCTCAGTTATTAGTAGTATATTGGGTACCCAAGAACATCAATGGGAACCCATCACTATCCCCCCAAGTTCCCAGAATCCATTAGGGTTTTGTCTTGCTAACTCTATGGGTTTGATCAGATATATAAAGATATTTGTGCTAGAATGGAGAAATGGCTCTGTGACACTTGCTGCACAGCCCTGAGTGTAGGTTCCTAGAGCCAAATAATGCCACATGCAGTAAGTAGTTTATAATCCCAGTGTTCCCACAGGAGATGGAGACAAGAGAATCTCTGGAACTTCTCAGACCATTTAACCTAGGTAGACATTAGCAAATGAGACCCAGTCTCAAAAAGGTGAAAGGCAAGGATCAACACCCAAGGTTGTCCTCTGACCAACATAAACACAAACACACACACAGTTGTTTTTCTAAGACATGAGCTCCTTATGATATTTTAAGAGTATTTTCACTACCTGAAAGCACTCTTGTTTTATCTGTTCATACCTCTATCCTCTGTAGTCCCTGGCAACTGCTGTTGGTTTGTTTGTTTACTCTTTACTCCTTGGGGGACCTACTGCCCAGCTTTCAAATAAATACACAGAGGTATATTCTTTCTTATGAATGCCCTGCCTTAGCTTGGCTTACTTCTAGGCAGCTTTTCTTAAATTATCCTGTCTACCTTTTGCCTCTGGACATTCATCTTTATCCATTCTACATACTTTTCTTTCTTTCTTCCTTTCTTTCTTCCTTCTTCCCTTCCTTCCTTCTTTTCTTTCTTTCTTTCTTTTTTTCTTTCTTTCTTTCTTTCTTTCTTTCTTTCTTTCTTTCTTTCTCTGTTGCTGGTTGTTTAGGTGGGTCAGTGACCCATGATCTCCTGCTCTCCTCCTTTTCTCATTCCTTGATCTTCTCTGTCCAGATTTCCCCTCCTATTTATTCTCCTATTCTTCCTCCTGCCTAGCTATTGGCCATTGAGCTCTTTAACAGACCAATCAGGTGTTTTAGACAGACAAAGTAACACAGCTTCACAGAGTTAAACAAATACAACATAAAAGAATCCAACACATCTTTGTATCATTAATCAAATATTCCACAGCATAAACAAATATAACACATCTTAAGAATAATATTCCATCACAGACAACCATAAATTTTTGTTATCATCTATGGTTTTTCCTTCTCCGGGGCATCATGTAGTTATTAACTGTACCATGTGTAGCTTTTCAGGTTGATGTCTTTCATTCGGGAATGTGCACGTGCAACTTTTCCATGTCTTCTTTTCAAAACTCAGATGACCATGTTTCTGTAAACCCACTCATGACTTCTCTGTTCTGTTCCATTGGCTCATTTGTATCTTCACTGGCATTGTGTTGCCATGATGACTGTAACTTCAATCTTGTATTGGCTCTTCTGTGATTTTTGCTTCTCTATATACAATATGGAATTAGTAGTTTTCCTTATGCATCAAGTAACTTTGAGTGATTTTTTTTAAATTGGGATTGTATTAATTCTATAGATGAAGCAACTTCTGGACATGATGGGGGTTTCTGTACCTGAACATGCCCTGTTTCCCCATCTTCTTCACTCTTCTTAGTATATTTCACTGGGGAGCTGTTGTCTTCTCCATGCAGATCTTGTATATTAAATTGACACCTAAATATTTCACTTGGGGGGTAGGTCCCAATATAGATGTTACTGTATTTTTATTTTAAGCTCTGATTATCCATTGCTGATACAGGAAAACATTGACTTACTTTTGTATGTTAAATTTACAACCTACAACTTTGATATCATCACATATTAATTCCAGCAGGTTAGGGTTTTTGGCATGTGTTGTTTTGTTTTTTCAGGGTTAGCATTTATTCTTGTATGATGTCTGCACAGATACTATTATCATCTGTAAATTATTATATTTCATCCTTCCTAATCAATATCCCTTTTATTTTTTAAATGTATTGTCTTAGCCAAAACGTCTAATGCAATGTCAAATAAACTGTAGCAACATTCTGTATTCCTATGTTGGTGGGAAAGCTCCTGGTTTCTTCATATCAAGTATATTAGTTAAACAAACATAAGATATATATATATATACATATGTATATCTTACAAATTAAATAAGTTCCCTCATTTCTTCCTAGTTTAATAAGATGTTTTAATGTGAAAGTATATTAGTTGATTTTCAAATGTTGAAGTCATTTTGAATACCTAGCATAAATAACTCATACTCTGACAAGATATATACTTTTCTTAGATATTACTGTATTAGTCTGCTAATATTTTCTTGCACAATTTTATGCATAATGTGTAAGAAATATTGATGTGTAGGTTTTTTCTTTTTTTAATAAGGGAAATGTTAGTTCTGTAGGATGAGTTTGTGTTCCCTTCCGCTTCTGACCTCTGAAAGACATTTAGAGTACTAGAATAATTTCTTCCTTAAATGTTTGATAGAATCCACTTGTGAGTACATCTGACCTGGTACTTTCTGTTTTAAAGGCTCGTTAATTGCATTTCTGTTTCTTTCATAGATAAAATCCTATTCAGTTTACCTGTTCTTTTTCCTGTGAATTTTCCCAGATGTGACTTTTGCTAAGTAATGTACTCAGTTTGCTACGTTATCAAATGTGTGGGCACCTAAGGGTTGATAATATTACTTCATTATCCCTTTGATGTATAAAGTATCTATGGCTATTTCTCCTCATCCACTCCTAATAGAAGTAAATCCCCCTGTTATCCACTTATCTACATCCACTTTCAACTAGCACACTACCACTGTAACACAGCACAGGTGTGTAAGTTCCTTACGAAACATGCATCAATATATCACTGACATCCGTTTTACTTCTGCATTATCCATAACCATCAACACTTTTTGTTCTTAACATGTTCTGCAAACTGTCATCTGCTAATCATTTAAGAAATAAAATGAAAACTTTTCCCTTTATTTATTCCTTCTCTAAAATTCTTCCTTTCTCTGTGGTTTCTGATCGTTTTTTATTCATTTATGTTTTTTTAACAACTAAATTAATTTAATAGAGAAAAAATGGTGATGGACATCATTGAGTCTCTCTAAATCTTTCTTTCCCTTGATATCTTATAAGAGTAGGTAAATGGAGTGATTTTTAGTGTGTGTGTGTGTGTGTGTGTGTGTGTGTGTGTGTGTGTGTTGGCATTTATGCATATGGAGGTGCTATGCCAGCATGCATACACGTAGATGTCAAGAGAAAATGGGAGGTATCTTCTTCCATCGCTCTCTACCTTAATTTTGAGACAGTATATTTCCCTGAACTGGAAACTTACTGTTTCGGCTAGGCTCACTGGCCAACGAGCTCCCTGAATCCGCCTGCCACCACTCCTCAAAACTGGGATCACAGACATATGTGGCCATGCCTGGCTTATTTTTTTTTTTTAAAGGAGTGAGTGCTAGAGATTTGAACTAAGGTCTGCTTGTTTGCCCAGCAAGCATCCTTATATACTGAGTCTCCTCACCCCAATTATGTGATTTCTAATGTCCCTTCCAGTTCTATTTTTTAGTGATTTCAATTTTGTCTTTTCCTCCTGCTTACAGGATTTGCATACCAAATTGTTAATTAAAACTTATCTGCATTACATCCCACAGTTGTCTGGCATTTCCATTGTCTCTTCAGTCCTTTGCTATCCTTCCAATCTGCCATCTGCCAATTTGCTGACTTGGAGATATTTCCACCACCCAAGCTTGCCAGTTTTGCAACCTCTGAGTAAGACTTTGCTGCAAGATTTTGAGGTCTTGGCATAAATAGAGTCAGAGAGACAGTGGGAAACCTTCCATCCTTTACAGTGTGGTGGCTTCCCTGTAAAACCAAGAGGTTCAGGGCCAGCATTCTCTGGCCCATTATTAGACACGAACTCTGACTTAAATACATTTTAATTGTATTTACATGAATCTTTGGAATTTATAGAGATAGTAGACAAAAAATTATTTGACGTATTTTGGGGACAGTGGGGTTGAGTTCTCTTTTTTATTATTAAAAACAGCTTTTTACCTCTCACATAATGTATCCTGATTATGGATTATCCCTTTTCTCTACTCTTCGCAGTTCCTCCACACTTACCCTCCCATCTGGATCCACCCCCTTTTTGTCACTCATAAGAAAACAAACAGGCTTCTAAGGGACAATAATAAAACATGATATAATATAGTAAAGCAAAAACTAATATATCAGAATAGGACAAAACAAACAAAGAGAAGGAAAAGAGCCCAAAAAAGACAGAAGAAACAGATAGAGATGCAGAGTTTCACTCCTTCTCACATTCAGGAATCCCATAAAAACACCAAATGGAAGCAATAATATATGCACAAAGTACTTGTAAAGTAAAACACACACATATATATATACATATATCAAAATAATAAAAACAAAAATAAGATAATTTGTTTTAAAAGTCATGACACACCATTATGAGACAAAGACCCTCCAAAGATGCCATTGTGTTGGTTTTTTGTTATCCATCTAACCTACTGCTGGGCATGCAGTCTACTTTCTGCTACAGTTATTCAGTGATTTCATTTAGATCCCTTCATATATGGTGACATCTTAAAGTTAAATTCTGAGTTGTGACAGCTGCAGCACTTGAAATACGTTATGAGATTTAGTTGAGAAGAGCATTTGAGGATTTAAAACTAGAAACACAAGTTGTACAGCCCCTAGCTCTCTGCTGAGTGCACATGGATGGTTGGTTTCTATGGGAGCACCTCGCGATGCCCTCACTCTTCCCGCTTTCCCTCTGCTTTTTTCTGTGTGGGACCGCTTTCCACCCTCCCTTTCAACTATTCTCTTTTTTCTTCCCTCCTTCTTGTCATTCCATGTTTATTTTCTTCCTCTTCCCTCCTTTCTTCTCTCCCTCCTTTCTTTATTCCTCCCTTCCATCCTTCCTGCTTTGTATGTCTACTTTTTGTTAACTCTGTCCAGTTTCTTGTTAACTCTGTCTAGTTTCTTGCTGCCTCTATTTAGCTTCTTGTTCCCTCATGGATGCTTTGCATGTTTCTCAGTTTATATATTTTTTTTTCTCAGATAACTCTTGTAAGGCTAGAAATATCTGGGGTTGACAAGAGGTAGTTCTCTGATTTAAAAGGAGGGGGGATGCTGACTGAAGTGAGTGTTCAAACAGCTACCAGCAATAGGCTCTGGATTTTGTTCTCATCTTCATGGAATGGTTTGGTTTGGAAACCTTCCTGCTTTGAGGCTTGGGATTCTCCCTTAGGAAAAGAGCCGAGGTCTTTCCTTTGTATCTATGGACAGAAAATCATGGTGTGTGTGTGTGTGTGTGTGTGTGTGTGTGTGTGTGTGTGTGTGTGTGTGTGTTCCTTCTGGCCCAAGTCTTGTTGCTTCCACAGCACTAGCTATTATAATACCTTAAGCATATCATCCCAGGTTCCCTATTGCAGCAGGCCCTACCTGGAAGTTAACCAGCCCCTTTTCTGTGCAATAGCAAAAGCCTATGGTTCTTTTGACATCCATTTAATTTCAGGAGGAAAGGATATTATTTTTGTCAAGAAAAAATTTTGATTGATTGATTGATTGATTGATGATTGACTGATTTTTCAAGACAGGGTTTCTCTGTCGCTTTGGAGCCTGTCCTGGAACTAGCATTTTTAGACCAGGCTGGCCTTGAACTCACAGAGATCCACCTACCTCTGCCTCCCAAGTGTTGGGATTAAAGGCATGCACCACTACTGCCGGCTTTGATTTTATTTATTTTTAAAACCAGTCATAAAAGCACTCCCTCCTTACCTGTGCATAATATCTGTTCTTACTCTCTTCTCTTCCTGGTACAAAATTTGGGTGAGACAAACGAAAATCCTCATGGTCACTGTCACAGAATGCTATTCTCCAGTTACTACCCTAACTTTATTCATTTTCCATTGGGGTGGGGCAGAAGTCAGAGTCCACTTTCAGGAGTGAGTTGTCTCCTTCCTTTGATGTTTCTGGAGTCAATCTCAGGTCTTTAGGCTTGCACAGCAAGTGTCTCCCACTGAATCATAGCACTTCCCACCCCCAGCACCATTTTAGCACATGACATGTATGTCCTCAGAGCAATCTGATGAGATGAACGCCGTTAGCACCCCATCCCATCCTCTAGGTAAGGAAACTAAGACCCTGACAAGGTTAACAATAGACACAGGGGCCACACAAAGGGTTTGGGGTGTTCCAACTTATACATCTCAATGTTTGTCCTTGAAACTGAGTTCATCTGAGTTGAGTCTTGTCACGGTATCTCAAACAGGGAGGACAGCACCTGGGGACAGTTGTTTAAATGGATCTGTGCTCAGGTGATCTTCACAGAAAATCTCTGTCCCAGGCCAATGGAGGTCCCAGGCAGGCAGGCCCCTCGCTCTGTGGTGCAGTTAGAGTGTCACATATGACGCCAGGGGAGAGCACTTTCATAGCAGCATTAGGAAATCGGGCACACATTGGACGGCAGGATGAGAACCCACAGAG
Organism: Microtus ochrogaster; assembly: GCF_000317375.1. Taxonomy (NCBI): domain Eukaryota; kingdom Metazoa; phylum Chordata; class Mammalia; order Rodentia; family Cricetidae; genus Microtus; species Microtus ochrogaster. The sequence goes on along the minus strand of NW_004949100.1, from coordinate 18,819,996 downwards.
CAGAAGGCTGGAGAGAAGTTTAGGGAAGAACGCCAGGCAGGGAAAAGTCTTGTCACTGAACCTGGGAGGCTGAAGGCAGAGTGAGCCATTGGAGAGCTTTATGCGAACAAATTCAGTGCTGGGATTTCTACTTTTTAAAATCCACTTTGGCTTTCGTGTAGAAGTGACTGCAGAGGATGCACAGGAGTCCAGATGACTAACTAGTGGGTGGTAGTAATAGAAAAGCATGGCAGGAGAATCAAAGTGATGATCGACCTGTAGGTGTGGCTTTCATACAGCCAACAGTTGGAATCTAAAATTGTCCCCCTGCAGGCTCATGTGTCCAACATTCAGTCTTTAGTTAGTGCTACTATTTTGGAATTTTTTTGGAACTTTTAAGGTGGAGGCTCTAACTAACCAACACAGGTTAGTAGCAGGCAACCTTGATATCCATCTCTGGTTCCTCCTAGACCTCTTTGTTCCCTGGACCAACCAAGATTTGAGATACCAGTCAGAAGCTCCCACCACCCTAGACCAAGCTGCCCTGCCATGTTCTCCCCATCTCTATGGACTATATTACATGAAACCATGAGCCAACACAAATCTGTCATTTCTGTCAGGCATTTTATCATAGCCATGAAAAAAAAAGGAACTATTATAAAACACAGGTAAATAGTGGCAACTCCAAGAATTCGGGAAGACAGACTAGAAAGGAGAGAAATCGGATGGGTTTGGTTTTTGGATTTCTGGATCTGAAATGCTAGTCATAAAAATCATGGTATCTACAAAGCTGAAGAACCCCATCTGGAATTCTGGAGACATCTAATTTTCAGAGAGAATTCTTCCTCGGGGTGGCTGGTGGTGTGCGGATTCAGGCAGTTTAGATAAAGCTACCCTGTATGGCACAAGGGCTCTATGGACTGCAGGTGGAGGCTTGGCAATCAGTACAAATCAGAGGCTGTGTGGAAGGCTGGAGGAAGCTGGCAAAGGGTGAAGAAATCAGAAAAGTGTCATATCTCGGGAGTCAGGAAAAGAGTTTCCAGTGGCAAGAAAAAGTCAATAATCTAGATTCTTGAGAAAGCCAAGATAAGAAGACAGAGATGCCAGGAGGCACAGCCATTAACAAGGGCCTTAGGACATTCAAGGTGGGGCAGGGGCACGAATGGCTTCAGCATTGTGCAGCGGGCCCATGCTCAAACCAAGTAGGAATGACTGCCACAAAGACTCATGATGAACCTGATAATCAGGCCAGAGTGCTTGGTTCTCCAGCTCTGGCTTCACGAGTGGTCTGATCTGAAGTCACGTCTTCACACATTTATCACAGTTTTCTCACCCATAAAGCGAATCCTACATAACCTGGTGCATAAATAGGGGTGAAATGAAACAATATGTAATGCAGATAATATATTATCTATAAATATATAATATAGATGTATATGAATACACTATAGATATGAAGAATCATTTCCTTATAATTCTTAAATCAGGTCATAGTGGGTTGTCTTGTTTTGTTTTGTTTTGTTTACCCTGAATCTCATCTGGGACAAATAGGAAATTAGAAATCAAACAAACTTTAGCAATGAAATTTTTATTTTCGCATTTTGTAGGATTTTTATATGTGTGAGTGTATGTGTGTGTGTATGTATCACACTCACACACACACACACACACATACCTGTGATCACATCTGTGCAGGTCCACACATGTGAGAGTGTTCCTGTGCATTCACAAAGAGGCCAGAGGAAAACCTCAGCTGTCATTCCTTAGATTCCATTCATCTTGTTTTCTGAGATGGTGTTTCTCTCTGGGCTGGAACTCACCAGCTATACTAAGCTGTCTGGCCAGTGAATCCCAAAGGTCATCTGTCTCCACTTCCCCCATGAACCACCTCACCCAGCTCTTTCTTTTCTAACTTGCCTTCTGTGGGATCACACACAGGTCCTAGGGGTGGGAAAGCAGCACTTTATTGGCTGAGCTATCCCTCCAGCCCTACAGTTCATGTTTTGGCTCCACATACATTTCATGTGGCTAGCAGTTTTCACTCAGATCTTATCTCAAGTCTGCTTTCAAAGTCTTACTGAGCTAATTTATGTTTCAAATGATAATCCTAAGTGGAAGGTTCGGCCATACACGTCAATTCAACAAAAAGAACTTCATTCTCTGCGCTGTGCCTTCTATGGTCCTCTCACTCACTGGGAGAGTAGCAACTGTCCATCAAGTCTAATGAGTCTTGCTGATAAAGCTGATATTTAGTAAACCCCCCCAAACAAATCAGTGGATTAAGATGTTTTTCTTATATAAGAGTCTACTTTGAGTCATCCTGGTCAGGCATCTCTTCTCAGAGCAGTGTGTCAAGTGACAGTTTATCCTTGGTCAAACTTTCGAGTTCATCTGAAAGGGTCTCAACTGCAGTCTTAGAGGAGAAGAAAGCATGCAAGACAGATTGACTACAAGGGAGTGCTGCAGCCGCATCATTCCTTCTGCCCATGTCCAACTGGAAAGAGCTTAGACCATGGTTAGTGACAACAAAGGCTCCAAAACATTGTCTCAGAAGGAAAGAAAAATTAATCTGAGTATAAATTTGTTTTACACCGCACGTAAATAGCGTGAAACATGCACCATTACCAATATTCTAGGAACACCCGTTTCCCAGTCACATGGGTTAAATGTATAGTTAATTCCATTTTTCAGACTCCTCACTACTGTTTTGAGGGTTATTTATGTCTGCATCCTAGGACTAAGGGTATACTAGGTAACAGAGCTCTTGCCTTGTATGGATGAGGCCCTGGATTTAACTCACCACTAGGGGTGTGGGATGGTGTCCTTGCTCAGAACAGCCACAAGGCTATTCACAGACCTGAAAATAGAAGATAATTTCCCTAATCTTCTGCACAGATAGGAGTTTCCAAGCCCATCCACCAACTAGAGCACAAACACAATACAGCAAAGACAACAAGGCATTATTGTCATCAGAGTTGATGTAAACATAACAACCCATCTACCTGTCCTCGTAAGGGCGAGCAAGTTCAAGTTTGTGAGAACTATTCCAAAGAAAGCATCCAGTGAATTACACAGTAGTTCAAAGGTAGAAATTTTGTTTTAGATTGTCTTTTCATTAATAAACTATAACAAAATATATCAGAAATCATCTGCAAGAATCTGCCCCCAAGGAAAAGAACAGCATGTCCACAGCTTGTCAAGATCAATAGCAATTTCTCTAAAGGGGAGCATAGGGCAAGAGCGGTAATATCATTAGCAGATCTGCTGAGCAGGGAAAGGGGAAACAGGCATGGATCTGGGTGTCTCTGCATCTTCAGTGGCTGTAGAAATGCTACAGTGAGCAGTTTTGGTTTGTTCATCAATTTTCTTTTCTGACCCATGATGTACAACGAGCCATTTTTCCTATTGTCCTGAGACTAACTTCACCTTGGGAGAACATAAATTGGGACAGTATGCAGTCCAGTTTCTGCCAGATCATAAACCCTGAGAGGAAAAAAAGGTGGAAGGAAAAACAAAAGGAAGGGAGGGAGGAAGGGAGAGGAAGGGCAAGAGGGAGGGAGGGGAAGAGAAGAAAGCAAGGACAAAGAGGAGGAAGGGATGGGCAGATTAAAAAGAAACACAGAAGGGAAGGAGGGATAGAAAAGGAATAAGGGAAGAAAGAGGGGTGGAGGGCAGAAGTGTGCAGGCAGCATAGCTCAGTGGTAAAAGCACTTGTGGCTAAGCCTGAAGACCCAGAGCTCACATGGTTGAAGGAAAGAACCAACCCCTTACAAGTTGTCCTTTTATTTTCACAGTATCATCTGAGTACACACATGTACACACACACACTAACTTCAACTAAATGAATGAGGGAGGGAGGCAGAAAGGGATACAGGGAGGAAGAACGAGATGTTAAAAGGCAAGAGAGAAAGGAGAGGAGGGGCAAGATTCATTCCATAGACACTAAGATGATAAGGAAACAGGAGTTGTGTGAGAGATAACATGGTAAATCCATAGCATCAGCAGCTACAAGAAAATGTTTAATAATACGCACATGCATCTGTAAATGCTAGCATGTGGGCTCTTCAAACACGAGTTTAAAAGGGGAGGTCAGAATGCAAAAGAGTCTCTCTCTCCCTCTTTCTCTCTCCTTCCTGTCTCTACAGAGCCCCATAGGTGCCACTGCCCACAACTCTGGTGTCACCCAACCTCTGTTCTCTAAGTCCCATAGAAAACCAAAGCTAATAGGGAAAACATCCAAGTCCTGTGTCCTTTCTCCTTGGACTTTCCCTGCCAGTATGATGGGGAGAGCAGACTGACATTTGTTCTAGATATTGAGTGTCTTTTGTGTGCCCACCATTGTACTGGGGCACCAATGATGGACAAGGTAGACACTTGGATTAGTGTTCTTTCTGTTGTTTATCTTGAGACTGGATAAGTTAAGAAGAAAAAAGTTTTTTCTTAGCTCACAGTTAACAATTAGAGTCCAAACTTCTTGGCCCTGAGTCTGGTAATGGCTCCCCTTCATCCACTGATCCATATCACATCATGATAGATAGAATAAAGGAGAGGGAGGAACAGAGGAGAACGTAAATGAACAACAACGGCAGAAGAGCAGAATCTGAACTTTATATAATAATTCACTCTCTTGGGGGCTGTGCTTCCCTCAAGACCAGCATGGACCTCTTCTTAGGACAGCATCACCAATGACAGAATTACCTGGCTTTAAATCCTGTCCATCCCATTGTCTGCCACATCATAGAAGTGGCATGTGAGTCCTTGGTGAGCACACACCAATCAGATACAAACTACAGCAAGACTACTCTATCTGTCTCTAGAAATACAAAATATTGGAAGCTTCCCCAAGTGCCAATGTCATACATGAGAATAGGCCATTCGTCCATACCTGATACATGTGAACTATGAAGATTACAAATATTTACAATATTTCTAATAATACAAAAATTAAATATAATTGTTATATTTATAATTACTATAAAAATTTTGTTAATTTTAATTGTATGATTTATAATTATTATTGTGCTTCTTTATATGAAAAACAACTAGTACATTCTCTGTCACAGTCACTTTTTTTTTTAAGACAGGGTCTCACTATGTAGGCCTGAATGACCTAGAACTTACTGTGTAGACCACACTAGCCTCAAACTCATATAAATCTACTTGCCTCTGCTTCCCAGGTACTGGGATTAAAGGCATAACCCAATATACCTGACCCTGTGACCAGTTCTTTATATTTTTTTTGAAGTTTAGAAAATATTCGTTTCTGTAATGTAAACTTATGACCTTTGACTAGTTTATTTAAAGGCATTTAAAAAGTGGATTGGGTTGAAACTTAGTGCAGAATAATTGACATTCTCATTGACAATTGCACTTGTAGTTCTATTTTAAAGTAAATGTTTAAATGGCATTTTTTTGATGATCCTTTAAAAAAAACTGTTTTCAGATTTGCCAAGAAAATCCAAGTATATAAGTCAACTATGTGTCACTATGGCAAAATGCCTGGGATAAACAAGAGAAAGAGAGGGTTAATTGGTTCATGGTTCATGACCAGGGAGCTGCAATCCCTGGTCATATGACCCTGTTACTTTGGGCATTTGTCCTATCACAACAGAAGCTATCTCTGTAAGAAGCCAAGAAGCTAAACAGAGAAGAGGCTGCATCACCTTCAAAGGCAAATTCCTGGTGATGTTACCCCTAGACTCCCAAAACCCAAGGTGAGGACTAAGCCTTTAACGCAATGGGTTCTCGAAGGACAGTCCAGACCCACACTACTATTGCTTTATGCCTTTGATGACTGTGTCTTGAAACTGGGTTCACGATTTGCATTTACACTGACTGGTGCACCTGCTCTCTGTTCCTCCAGCCCCCCAGGGCTGTGATTCACTTCACTAACTCCGGGGATGCTGTCTAACTAATCTCTGTAGAGCAGGTTCCTTCTCAGAATGTGACTTGGGTGTTTCTTCAGCCCTTGTGGACTGTGCGAATACATGCTGGGGATGTAGCAAGTCTCAGTTTCAGAATAAAGATGGATGCACAGAATAAAGATTTCTCTTAATATCTCCGTTATATTGCCTCCTCCTATAATTATATTGTAGACTTTAATTGCCTACAATAACATTACACTTCTTAGTGGGCTTACTACCAATTAAAAAATTAGATAATGCTGAACAGATTAATTTTCATTGAAAGTTGACCACTTTGTGTTTGTGTAGACAAGAAATTCTCTTTTAAGATTCACAGGCATAGAGTTTTGCAAGTACTTTTTTACTCCTTTGACACTTACCACACTCAGCACATAAGGTCTGATCAATTCATCTTAGTCTAAGCTGGATATAAATAATGTGGCCTCTTTAAGGATAAAATGAAGGTGTGTTTATTATGATATTTTTGCATTAATTGTGTTTGGTGACTTTGATGGTCTGGCACAGGAAACACATTTCTTGCTGTCCTTTGGCTAAGCACACTTCCAGATTCATCAAAGAAACTCCAGCGACTGAGAATCCCATTGCTGCATGGGTCACTCTGGGCCCTTCCTGCTGTCTCTGCTCTGAGCGCATTAGTGTTAAATAACTCAAGTTCATCCTTGTGCAGGAGCAATGTGATTGCCCTTCCTCGGAAAGCTGGGTTTAGATTTTTTTCCTCTCCTGTGGACCTCATCATTTCCATGAGAACTGAAGACAGAGACTAAGGAAAATTAATGAAACAAAGTCGAGAGAAGTCACAGAGGCAAAAGGAGGATGTAAGAAACCCGTGCTTATGTGTTTATCACAGCAGAGAGAAAGACCACATTTAGTAAAGGGTAGAAATCCCATGAAAGTGACCATGACCCACTAAAGCTCGTGATGGTAGTCACAGCGTAGCATGTCTGATGTCATTCATAGAATGTAAGCTGTAATACATTTGGGAGTTCCATGTTTATCTCCATGCAGCGAGCTGTACCCCTGCTCTTGTTGATGTGCTTTGGTAGATGCCTTAGGTCCGAACCCTTGGTCCACTCTCTTCTTAGAGGCATCCTCTTGTTGTTGTAGGAAGGCCTGCACCCAGTATCCACCAGATCACCCCTTGGGACACTTTGCCCAGCACTATGTGTAAGTAAAATGAGATGAACTATAATGAATCAACTATATAAACTCTTCACTTCTTCTCCCTCCCCTTTCCCCCACCCCTCACTGCACTGAAAACGTCTCCAAGAATAAAGCCAATCACCTCTATGGCTATAGAATGCTGACTTAAAACCGATGGCTGGCTTTATTCAAAGGAATGGTTTGACTGAAGTACAGAATTCATTTCCTGTCATAGGAAGCTGTTTTCTAGCACACAGCAAGCAGCAATTTTGGGGGGGGGGGGTGTAGGTGGAGGCATGCTTATTCATTTTCTGGCTTCCCAGACCCAATATAATCACATAGAAACCATACCAATTGCAACACTGCTGGGCCAAGTAGCTCATGCATATTTCTAACTAACTCTTACATCTTAAATTAGCCTATTCCTATTATTTTGTATTTTACCATGAGGCTCTGTAAGGTTCTGGCTGGCAGCTTTTGTCTTTCTACTTCAGTAGATACATGGCATCTCCCTGGCTCCACCGTCTTTTCTCCTCTATCTCTGTTTGGAATTCCCGCCTTGTTCTACTCTGCCCTTAAGTAGGGCAAATTAGCTTTATTCATTAACCAGTAGAAGCAACACATCTACAGAAGGACTTTCCACACCAGGGAGTGGTCTTCCTTTTGTCCTTGTGGGCCAGTGGGAAGCTGTGTTCTCAGGTCCCAAGAATGCAACAAGGTATTCATCCAGCTCCTCAGCTGTCTGCCTAGCACACACCTCCGGCTTGGGAAGTCTGATTCCTAACCTCACATGCTTCTCTTTCTGTCTGTTGACACTTCTGGGTCTTTTCCAGTTCAGGCTGCATTTGTCACTTTATACAAGGTGACAAGACACCTGACAGAAGCAACCTGAGGGTGAAGGATTGTTTCGGCTCGTCATTTGAGTCTTTCATGGTTAGGAAGGTATGACAGAGTTCATGATGGCATGGGCGTCTGGTTTGTCCCTCCAGCCTGATCTCACCAGAACAACTGCAGTGATTCTTGTGAAACACATGCCACCACGTGCCACTCAGACACTCCTGATCAAAGCACTATAATGGCTTTCCTGTTCTCTTCCCATGTGGGATTTCCAGCCCTTGCAGGGGCCTGGTACCTCTCTGACTGTTTCCTTCTACTTGTCCACCCTCAGTACCTATAATCATCCCCTGGCTTCTGCTTTGCCCATGCTGACTTGTTCACTGTGTATCTACTGTGCAACTTTTCTTGGGGAGACATGAACACATGCCTTTTCACCCCCGCTAGAGCACTGATGACAGACTAAAGAAATGACCCTACCCAAGTCGGGCTTGGTGAATCAATGAATGAATTTACTGCAGTTACTTCATCAAAATATTGCACCCCAGCAAGCATGACAACTTACAAAACTGTGTCCCCGGAGGTCCCTGCAGAGCTGGCGAGGCAGCTCAGCCATGGGACTCTGTTCTGTACTCTTTCACTGCTTATCAGACCTGAGAGAGGGATCTTGGGAATCTTGGAAGTTTCTGAGCTTTGTAAGGTTGGTGAACTTCCTGAGTCTTATGAGTTTACCTCCTCCTTCCTCTCTTCATGGAAGGAATGTCCCATTTCTTAGAAAACAGCTACCCAGTAGTCACATGCCCACCCATAGTGGAGGGGAGAGAAGGCTCTCTCTGTGCTTGCCTTCATAATAGGGTACTTTGAGTCTTCTGCAACTGTATCAGCCTATCAGAGAGTTCAAAAGTGAAAGCCCGCCTCTACAAAGCCATCCATGCCCCTCCTTTTCCTGTGTTCCTAGCACATAGGATCATGACTGGCACACATATGATTATATGATAAAGGAGTAAGTAGTGCGATGTGGGCCTGTCCCTCTGCACTGCATCAAACCGTTCCATGCTGCACAGCCTCGGGGCAGCTTGTGGCTCTATGAAGTACCAAAGGGCAATTAATACTTGGCCGACCCCATTTTACTCATTACATGAGGAAGGACTTGCTCTAAGCTTAGAAAGTACTGAAGATAAAACTAGCACTCTACACAAAATGGCATGGCTAAATGGAAACTTGTCCACCCTATAGAAATACCAGATGGTCGGGGAAGGTATGCATGTGTTTATGTGTTTCTGGGGATGGGGGTCCAGGACCTCACACATGGCTAAGGAAGTTCTCTGCAACTGAGCTGAATACTCAGCCCCTAAAAGTTTTGTTACTATTTGATTTGTGTGTATGTGCATGTGTGTGAGATTACCCATGAAGACCAAAAAGGTGTTGGTTTCCCCTGGAGTTAGGGTTATAGGTAAATGTATGAGATCCAAACTCCAGTCCTCTGGAAGAGCAGCAAGCATTCTTGGTCACTGAACTATTTCTCCACCTCCTGGTTCACGTGTTGAGAAGTACATTTGGCGGCGTTTTCATTGAAGGCTGTTAGAAACTGTTAGAGAGTGGAGCTAGTGTAAAGAAAGACGGAACCTTAGGAAGCAGACATATTTCAAAGAGATGATGAGGGGTCAAGCCATTGAAGGAAGCACAGAAGAGAAGACCTGGTGTGTTAAAAGGCAGAATGATGAAATGTCAAAGGAAGAAGAGTGCTGAATGACAAGCCATCTCAAAGACCGAAGCAAAGCATAGAAGACCTTCCCGAAGGCCATTGGTCCTGGAACTTAAGAGGTCAATGGTAGTTCCAAAGTACTGTGAGTACAGACATCAAGTCCTGGTGCAGTGGGATTGATTGTGGAAGGGGCAGCTGGGGCAGGCAGTGTGATATGAGTACGAGCCAGGGACAAGACTGAGGTGCGTTGGTGCCATAAAGAAGTGAGAGACCTACAAGACTGAGAATGAGTGACCGATGGATGCTCCTCCATAAATGGAACATCTGTATCATCCCTTCCGAGTCTTCAGAAACATCAATGTCTATAAAGGAGCCAGAGGAAGGGGGACTGATGTGAAATGATGCCTCCAGGGCATGGCATGGCAAATATACTCTTGAGTTTACTTTAGCTGTAACCAACATTCAATCATGGAGGCAGAAAATTCATGAGACCTTTCCCATTCTTGTGGATTCATAGGCACTTAATTGTTTCTGGGGAAGGGACTCACAAGGCCCCAACTCATCCGAGGTTCTATAGGCAGTTTGTGGCTTTTAGGAGGGGGAGAGAGATTTTCTTCTGTAGTATAGACTCCTTTGAGTAACCCCCTCACTCATGCAGCTGTAAGGAATTTGAATGAAACTCAATGAGTCACCAAAAGAGAAGAAAGAAGGATGAACAAGAGGAAGAGGAGGAGGAGAAGGAAAAGGAAGAAATAGAGACCTCACTTACGATGAGTAGGATGGAGTTTTCATTCCTCTTTCTCCCCAGAGACCAGGCACCTCCTCACGCCACCACTTGGGAATCAACTCCTTCTGTATTTTTTTTTATTTTTATTGAACTCTACGTTTTTCTCTGCCACTCCTTCCATTCTTACACCACTCCACCTCAAGGCATCCTTGCCTGTTGCAAGAAGCCGCTTGTTCATTCCGGCCACCCAGAACTGAAATAATCACACAAAAACTGTATTAATTAAATCACTACTTGGTCCATTAGCTCTAGCTTCTTTTTGACTAACTCTTGCATCTTAATTTAACCCATTTCTTTTAATCAGTATATCACCACAAGGTCATAGCCTACCAACAAAGTTCCAGCACGTCTATCTCTGGCAGCGGTGGCTCCACGGCTTCCCCTGACTTCACCTTCTTCCTCCCAGCATTCAGTTTCATCTTCCCCCGCCTACCTAAGTTGTACCGCATCAACAGGCCAAGGCAGTTTCTTTATTCATTAATCACACCACACAGAGGGGGCTCCCACATCACTTGCCTCTGTTGTCACTCTGGATAACATAGCTCCAGTGACATCAGGAGAAGAGATTGCACCTTGACCGACTTTCTGCTTTTTCTGCCTTGTCAGTTTTTTCTGTGACAGTGCAGACTAGTCTGTCCTCGTGTGAAGATGTCATCCTGTACAGCATCAAACTTTAACAGCTTCACACAACCCTGACGTCTGGAGAAAAAGGGTTCTGTAAATGCTGTAACGTCTTCCCTCCCTTACAGCTCTCAGGAAACCTATGAGTTAGGAGTCACAGAGCCAAATGAGAGTGTGTGGGAAGCCTTAAAGTCAAACAGGTGTCAATAGCTCACAGACTTAACCCATCATGAGCCCTGGGACTTAGGAAAACTGCTTTTCAAATCAGTCTTATTAAGGTATAAGTTTAATTTCTTCTTCACACCAGGTAGACTTTTTTGTTTTTTCAATTGTTTTTCTCTCCTATATTAGTAGTACTTACAGTAATGGAGGATTGCTAGAAGTCTGAAGAATTTGTCAGCTGAGCTGGCAATGTGAGAAAGAAGATTGGATTGGGGACATAGCTGTGGTGATGCTGGGGGATGGCTATGGTGATGCTGGGGGATGGCTGCAGTGATGCTGGGGACATAGCTGCGGTGATGCTGGGGGATGACTGTGGTGATGCTGGGGGATAGCTGTGGTGATGCTGGGGGATGGCTGTGGTGATGCTGGGGGATGGCTATGGTGATGCTGGGGGATGGTTATGGTGATGCTGGGGGATGGTTATGGTGATGCTGGGGGATGGTTATGGTGATGCTGGGGGATGGCTGTGGTGATGCTGGGGGATGGCTGTGGTGATGCTGGGGGATGGCTGTGGTGATGCTGGAGAGATGGATGCAGTTAGGAAATTTTCATCTTGTATGATGAGGAACTGAGTTTTTAAAGTCTCAGCACTGGGGCAACAGAAGTGATAGGATCTATGGTGCTTGCTAGCCTAGCCTGCTTGAGCTAGAGGCCAGTAAGACAAAGAGACCTTGCCTCAAAAAGAAAAGTTAACAGTTTCTGGGGAATGACACCTAAGCTTGTCCTCTGGCCTCCACACACATGCAGACATAGATACACATGCATGAAGACTTACATATATGCATTCCTATTCATGTCCACATGTGTGCATGAGTGTGCACACATACACACAAATAAGTAAATAAAATATGAGTATGGCCATTGTTCTCAGCCTTCTTCTTTATAACATTGCATGGTCACGATACAGTTGGGTGTGTAGTGAAGTGGTAACAGGTTTCCACAGAGCCAGGTCACTGTTACTTTCTTGTTCCTAACTAGAAACTAGGATTGTTCCTAACCCTCAGGAGAAGGGAAGATGCCCTCTTTATCAATACAGTTCTCATCTTAGCTGCTACAGTGCCAGGATCCCATGATATGCTCAATCTCTGTTGATTGCCCACCATATTAGTCAGAGAAAATGAGCACTAGTTGGTTCCTAGCAGTCTACTTTGATTCTCAACTTGCATAGGAGTCACTTGGGGTAAGTCTGCCTCCATGTTTGTATAATGAGATCAGGCATAATGTATATTCTTCACTAACTTCAAGACACACTGAAACACTGATTCATGGACAACAGTTTGAGTGGTGGGGTCTGGTGGAGTTTGCCTGTCCCTGTGAGTTGACTGTGGAGACCTAGAATCACAAAATAATCATAAGTTATCTTCCTGTAGTGTCAAATATGGATAGGGGTCAACTATTTGGCAAGGATTTTAGCAAATATATTAACATATAGCAATATAAAACCCAATTAAAAATAACAGAAAAATGTTATCTCCACTGCTTATACTGGCTTTTTGGAACCTATTCTCTTTGGATAAATACCTAGCTCAGCCTAGATATAGTAGGAAGGGCCTTGCACCCTCCCCAAAGCAGTGTGCTTTATCCTCTCTGAGGAGCGGATGGGGGTGGTGTTGGGGAGGTATGTGGAGGGAATGGAAGGAGGGGAAGGAACTGGGATTAGTATGTAAGATGAAAAAAAAAAGATTGTTTTCTTTTTTAAAAAAAATAAATAAAATAAAAAACTAAGTCTGAAAAATAAAGGAAAGGTTTCATAAGCCCTAAGCTGGTAGGCTAATGAAGGAGAGAAAGCCAGGGATGTCTAAAATGCTAGTTAGCCTAATAGTAAAATAGTAAAAATAACAACTAATATTCATTGGGTTCTTGTTTTAAGTCAGACATATTGCAAAATAAAATATACTAAATAATCACAGAAGTCTTCAGATCATGCACCCATGGGTTCCACTTTGGGTCTAAGGACAATGAGGCTTACAGCATTTGTTATCTCCTAAAGAACATACACACCTAATGACACCAGAGTCCCTGCCACCACTGTGATATTTAACACCTCTGAAGTGGGTTCAGCCAATGTTGTCAACACATCTCCACCCTTCTCTGGGACTCAGTTACAGTAAGAAGCCAAGATAAGCGCAATGGTACAATTTGGGTTTTGTTTTTTTTGTTTTGTTTTGTTTTGTTTTTTTGGTTTTTTTTTTGTTGTTGTTCGAGACAGGGTTTCTCTGTAGCTTTGGTGCCTGTCCTGGAACTAGCTCTTGTAGACCAGGCTGGCCTCGAACTCCCAGAGATCCGACTGCCTCTGCCTTTGCATTGGTACAATTTAGAAGCACTTGGCATTTCCAAAGACAGCCTTGTCAGTAAGAGAAATATACCTGGTATGACTAGTATTTAATCCTTATTTCCTTCATGATAAAAAAAAAAAGCTGATTCACTTGTTTCTGAGCAATAACTGGACCATAGCTTTAAGCCCCCATTTTTTTTTTTTCACTTGTATGTATTTTTCCTGTCACGCAGCTATTAGCATTGATGGGAAAAGCATCTGCGGTGAACTTCTGGAAAGGACACTGCTGGGTGGACAGTAAATGACTTCCATCCCTTGCGCAAACAGAATTTGAAGTGGTAGCATCAGGAGACACATAAAGAATGAATTCTTTCTGTGCATTCCAACTCTGTCTCCTAAGAATAGATACGTCTTTTGTGGCAACCCCAGCACTAAGAAAGCCAGGCAGGAGGATTCAAGGGCCTGGCTGGCCCGTAAGTCTAGCCAGCTGGTGACCTCTAGCTTCAGTGAGAGATGCAGTCTCAAAATAAATAAATTAATTAAATAAAATAAACAAGGTGGAGAAGCAATCGAGGAAGACATACAGCATTAACTTCTAGCCTCCACACATGCACACATCCACACGCTCATGAATGATGTGCACATGCACGCTCTCCCGTCTTGGGAGAGAGTTTTGCTGTTAAGCAAGATCTCTGCAAATTGATTTCCTTTTCTCGGTGGAGATAACAAAAGCCTGGTTCACTCTGAAGTTTAAGCACAGACTGGATTCTTAAAGATCAGTCCTTCACTACTCAACTCTAGTCGGAGAGCCAAAGGGTTTAAGAAGTCTCATGATGCAGGCTTGCTAAGAGGATGTTCACCTTGTCAAGCCAAACAGAGCTGCAGTCATGGAAGTCCAGAAACAGGACACCCACCTGCGCTTTGAAACTACCTATTGGAGACCCTGGGAACCACGCTGTCAGGGTAGCACTTGTATAATTTCAAGGGAATTCTGTGGAAGCAGCTGTTGATACAGCAGTCTAGAGACTATCATCTTGTCTCCCTGAGACTTGCAGGAATTGGCAAGCAGTCCAATTCACCTTTCACGTTCTGGTTCCCTGGGGATTTATGGCCTTAGAGCGCCTTAGAGAGCAGCAGAGATTCTGGTAATAGGAGAGCAGCAGCGTCCTACCTCTCCAGGAATGTTCGTTTTTCCTTGGTGATGACAGCTTTATGGTTTTATTGTGAAAATTCACAGAAGGTGCCATTACAAAATCGACAGCCTCTTGAGATATTTCCAAGGCCAGCAGCACTGAAGAGAGGAAGCATGTTATGAACTAGATGCTGAATGAAGCTTAGACGTGAGGAACGAGATGTCATTACAATGTGGGGAAATTGACTTCTTCCTTATGACGAGCAGTCACTATCCTTGAATGTCATTCACTTCGTCAGATAATGGACCGTAATATGGAAGTTGCTTTTTCTGTGTTGAACAAATAATACCTGTGCTGTGCATTTTCTGGTTCACACTTCCTTCTGGGAAATCCTCTAAGGTAGGGACTTTTGAGCTGTCTTGTCCCGCTCGGCATGCATGGAGGTGGTCCCACCTGTTTCTCACCGCCACGCTTGTTTGTCTACATCTAGATTAGAGCTGCCTTTAGTTTTTGAGAGAGTTCATCTAGCATTTGAGTTTCAAAGGGAAGCAAATGATCGTGAAGTATCTTGACCGACTCACTCTGTAGTCATTTGGCGCATGGAGAAGGGGCAAGAGCATCTTCAAATCCTGCAGTTCAGCTTGATCCAGACGCAATACCGTCCCTCTAGTTGGTGCTAAGGACAACAGCCACAGATAAACGGTAGATAAAGGGTAATTCTTCAAATTCTTTCTTCGCCTCTTGCATTAGTTCTTTTTTCTGTCTTATTTCGTACACACATATTTTCCCTTAATTCTCTTTTTGGCTGGGACTTGCAAGCTCATCTCCATCAAATATTCTTTTTATGATGTCCTCACATTGCCCTTAATACTAGGTAGTTCTTGCTAAGTCCTCTCCAAAGTCATTAACTCTTCTATATCTCTTACTCTTCCACAATTCCAAAGACTTCTGTCTATTTCCTTAATGTTCATTATTATTTCCTCTTTAGATCTGAAATAAGTGGTAATGCTAATAATGAATAATCGTTACCTGGATGGAGAGATGGCTCAGTTGATGCAATGCTTACCATGCAAGCATGAGGACCAGAGTTCAGTCATTAACTGGATGTGACGCCACACTAATACCAGCAAAGAAGAGGTAGAGACAACTGGACCCCTTTAGCTTACAGGCCATCCAGCCTAGCTTCAGAGTCCCAGGTCTCAGTGAGTTAGGTGAAAGGCTTCTGAGGGACAACAGCTGAGGTTGTTTTCTTTTTTTTTCTTTTTTTTTTTGTTTACATATTTATTTATTTATTATGTATACAATATTCTGTCTTTATGCCTGAAGGCCAGAAGAGGGCGCCAGACCTCTTTACAGATGGTTGTAAGCCACCATGTGGTTGCTGGGAATTGAACTCAGGACCTTTGGAAGAGCAGGTAATGCTCTTAACCACTGAGCCATCTCTCCAGCCCCTGAGGTTGTTTTCTGATCTCTACAATTGGATGCACACACACGCACGTACACACACACACACACACACACACACACACACACATGCACACACACGCGCACACACACCCGAGTAAGAACTACTCTACATGGAAGTCTCTTGTGTTTCATAACATGCTGGGTTCCTCATTCCCAACTTGCAAACAAGAGGACCATGAGACACCTTCCAGTAAATGCAGAGGTCCACACAGTGAGTAGCTAGCAGAGCTACTCATCCAACTCAGCTCATCTGACCCCTAGTGTGGAAAAGCATGGCTTGCCTAATTGAGAACCATGACTCCTAATTCGAGCAAGGTTTAAGTATTACACCATTCTCCCATACACTGATTTAACAGCTGAGCAGACAAACCCCTTATACTGCTGACCCATCAGTAAGGAACTTTGTGCACTTTTCTGAAGAAGCTCATAAGCAGGTGTTATAATACATGGAGAATGAGAAACAGAGGATGGCACTATCGGATGGCCTATCGCGTGAGCTCCCTAAATCTGCCTGTCCTCTGATCCCCATAATGCCTGGGTAAGAGTCATGCATACCCTGCTTTTTACATGTGTTCTGGGGATTTGAACATAGGTCCTCATGTTTGCACAAGTGTTTCTGCCCCTTGAGCAGCTCCTCATCCCCTTCCTCCATGTTTTTAAAGCCTCTGCTTGAGCAGAAGTCAGGACTTGTGATGGGAAGAAGGAAACGGGGTGTGCATGTGTGCGTGTGTATATGTGTGGTCTCTTAATTGCATTTTCTGGATAATAGGAATAGAAATGCCATCTGTCTCATCATATTCTTGTAATGACTAAATGAACTTGGGTTCTTTAAGATGCTTCACGGAGTGTAAAACACTCTCCAAGGAAGATTATAATTAGCATCATCATTCTTATTATTATTAACTGTGCAAACTTCAAAGCACTTGATTTCCCTTATTGGTTAATTCTGAAGAGGTTTGCCTCTCTTCTGCTGCTTCCTAGAATCCTAATAATTGCTATTTTGCTATCCCAGTTTTAAAGTGGGGGGGAGGGAGCTAGAAGATCTCTCTGGGAGTAGAGTCTGTGTTTTAAAAGCTTTTGATTCCCCAAGTTTCAAGGTAACCCAGGCTTCTCAGATACCTTTGCCACAGCCTCACATAAACTCCCACAGGCTCCTGTCTGCAGAGCTCTGAGAGAGATGCTAAGATGTTGCGCTAAGCCCCTAGCTGGCCTAACATGGACTAGTGACCTTTGCCAAACTTCAAGCCACTGGGAAAGTCTTCATTCCGAACATCTGCTGTTCTCATGAGGCTCTCCTACCTTCCAATGCTCTGGCTTCTTTCACTTGTAAAATCACTTGTGCATCGAGGTGTTAAGCAGAACAGCCTACCGTGGGCTGGCATCACAGAGTGTGCGCCTCTGTGACCATGCAGAGATTACAGTGGCTGCCTGGGTGCGTGGGCAGCAGATGGGTGTGCCTACCAGGAGAACAGGATTGCCTGCAGGGGTTAAACGAAGAGAGGTAGGTAGGTTAGTCAACCTGCTGCTTTGGACAGCAGGAATGATGGCTCTCTGCAGGCCTGCGAGTCATGTGGCTGAGGTTGTGCCCAGCACCTAGCCACAGCCACAGGGCTTCCTCTAGAAAAGGGCACAATACTATGGCCACTTTTAAATACAAACTGGTTAGGGCTGGGGCTGGAGCTCAGTTGGTAGGATGCCTACTTATCATGCATGAAACCCTGCATGGTTCCCCAGTAGCTAATAAATTAGGCATGGTTATAATCCCGGAAACTAGGAAATGGGGGCAGGAGGATCAGAAACTCAGGGTCTTCCTTGGCTACACAGGGACTCAGAGGCCAGTCTAGACTAGAAAATTGCTTACGCACACACGCGCGCAAGCACACACACACAAAGCTTTTGGCAATATTGGTGCCTTCTATTATCTTTAAAGACATAAAAATAATAAACTATTCATGAAAAAAAACAAAGAAAGCACACATTCTGTTTTGAGTGTAACATCTGCCAAGGCCGCAAAGCTGTTTCCTGGCCTGAGAACATTCCAAAGGACTGTTGGGTTCCTTATATGTTTAAATGGTGATAATGATGAAAATCCCCATTTATATAATTTTTTCTCCATTGTGTGTGTGTGTGTCTATCTGTGTGCTGTATGTATGTGTCACACATACACCAAAGTGCATGTTTAGAGGTCAGAGAACAATCTCTGGTATCAGCCCTTGCTTTCCACCTCCTTTGGAACATGGTCTCTTCATTTTTGCTGCCGTGAACAGCCCACAAACTGGCCTTCTGGCTTCTGGGTATTCTTCCCCCTCTGACTTCCATCTCCCTGGAAGAGCACTGGAGCGCTGGAAATACAGGACATGCTACTGTGGGGGGCTCTTTCCTCGGCTTGCAGGGATTCAAGCTGAGGTTCTTATGCGTGCACAGCAAATGCCTTACCTGCTGAGACTTCTCCCTGACCCTTACGTAATATTTCCCTATTTGAGGTCACAGTTGGGTGTTTGTACCCAAGGCAAAAGACAGGATTTGATTATAGATTACCAATGTTAGTCATTCACACAGTGAGTTCTCTGTGGCAGGATACAAGCATTTTACTGGACTGGAAGATGGCAGGATCTTCTCATCTTTAAGACAGCAATTCCTCCTCATCTCCTTAGAAAAAAAGAAAGTAGCTGGAGCTCCTTAAGATGTTCTTGTAAATAATTACTCTCTGGCCTCTTTATTAGTGGGTTTTAGTTTTTAATAGGTTTATAGCAAGAATAATGTTTATAGATTCACACAACTTTAGAAAAAGGACACCCTGTTTAAAAGCAGCGCAGCATTTTACAGCATTATTTTGGCAATGAATGCCTTCTAATCCGCCCTCTCTGGAGTGTGGGCATTACGCCCTTAAATAGGAATGCTGCAGGGGACAAGAAGGGGAGCTGCTTCTGTGAGGAGAGGAGCCTTGGAGAAGTGAATGGAAAAAATTGCCTCTGTTTACCATGAATGAGTCTGGAATTTCAGCAGTATTCTCGGGCCAGATAAAGAGCGGCTCTTCGGCTTCCAATCAGCTGCATTCGGATGCTGAAGTGAAATGTTTCCTGTCCTTCCTTACTTTGTCTCTGATCTTTAAGTATTCTGTTGGGTTTCAACTCATAGGTTCCATCTAATAAAAATGTAACTTATGCCTTTTGGTCCATGTATGAGAGAAGTACATGCAATCCATTATTTTGCTACACACACACACACACACACACACACACACACACACACACACACACCAGAAGGCTGAAATGAATGAGGATCTTAAAAGCAATGGCTATGCCCTGCCTAAGATGATTTTGCTATTTTTTTTCAAGAATTTTCCATGAATGTACATGATATTTTTAAATGAAGTTTCTCTAAGACATGCCAGAATCCCTTTGCATTATTTAGCATCCATTATTCACTTTTTTTCCATTTTAAGAAATTATTTTGACCCACATCTGATGAGCCCCAAAGTCCACTTGGGACCAGGCTCTGAAGATGCATCTGCTCTGTTCAAGAAAGACAACTACTGGGGCTGGAGAGATGGCTCAGTGGTTAAGAGCACTGCCTGTTCTTCCAAAGGTCCTGAGTTCAATTCCCAGCAACCGCATGGGGGCTCACAACCATCTGTAATGAGATCTGGCGCCCTCTTCTGGCCTGTAGGCATACAGACAGAACATTGTATAAGAAAGAAAGAAAGAAAGAAAGAAAGAAAGAAAGAAAGAAAGAAAGAAAGAAAGACAACTATTATGTGCTGGAGAGGGGCTCAGTGGTGAGACATTAGCAATAGGAGACCTGAGTTTGAATCTCAAGTCATGATACAAAGCAGGGCATGGGAGAGAATGTCTGTAATTTCAGAGCAGCAAGCAACAAAAGAAAGACCTTGTTTCATGTAAGGTAGAAAGTAAGGATCAACGTGCAAGTTGTCCTATGACCTCCACACCAACACTCACTGAACATGCATTCAAACACACACACATGCACACACGCAAGCATGTGCGTGTGCACACACACACACGGAAGGGAGGGATGGAGGAAGGAAGAAATGGAGGGAAGGAGGGAAGAAAAGGAGGGAGGGAGAAAAGGAGGGAGAGAG
>NW_004949100.1:18774334-18799663 GCF_000317375.1 Microtus ochrogaster | reverse complement strand
AAGGGAAGGGAAGGGAAGGGAAGGAAAGGAAAGGAAAGGAAAGGAAAGGAAAGGAAAGGAAAGGAAAGGAAAGGAAAGGAAAGGAAAGGCTTTTGAAGTGCTTAGTTAAGTTTAGCCTTATCATTAAGACTGATATTCACATGTGGTAGTTCTCCTTCTTGTCCATGTAACCCAAAATGAATGATAAACAATAACTCAATTTATCAAGGGGAACCACCAATCCTATCCATTCTCGTCTTTGTTACTTAAAATCCACACAACACCCTTCTACGTGTTGCCCAAACATTTACCCAGAATCCTTCTATCAGTCCATCTTAGGGAACTGCTTCCAAGAGGCAGCAGACAGCAGGCATTGAGAGGGCCCATGTGTAACATCACCCCTCCCTTTCTTTATGTGTGCCATCTTGTCCCACCTGTTTCCAGTGTAGCTTTGCATGTTGTTCTTCACAAAAGGACAAGTTGGTGTTTCCCTCATCTCAAGATACATGTCCAGATATATCTTTTTCCTCAGAAGGTGTCTTAGAACCGTCAACTAAGGAACCCACCTTAGTCTCACTCTGAATCTCCTTTGCTTTCTCCTGCAGCTGCCTAAACGCACTGCACCCTCTTCCCAAGGTTGAGTTTCTGCACACTGAGAGCTGCTCCCTTCTCTTCACCTCACCAAACACTCCCTTTCCCTGTCATCTGGGTTGGTTATTCACATATGAGAAAGCACCACACCTGGGTACCTGGGTCTCGAGGCTGTGCAGTCAAGGTGACAGGGGCTCTGTTTCATCATGGAACATGTTCATAGCCATCCAAGTTTTGATCTTGGGGCTGGCAAGCTTCTTCATCTGCCTTAACATTCACCATGCTCCCAGGAGGCCCACTTAGGGAATGTGGCTCCTGTCCTTACTGTGTGTATCGACCACTGCCAAGCCACAGCACGGACAACACGGGCTGATCTGGTGCCGAAGATGCCAGCTTGGAATGGCTGTTCTTTCAGATGTCCTGTTGCAATTGCTGGGGCTGCAGTTAGATGTCAGCAGGAGGTAATCCTCACCACAGAAGGAATCCAAGATGCTTTGAATTTCCTGGAGATTAAAGGGACCCTTGAAGCACTTGGGGGTGGGCTTTATATCCCACTGTGACTCAGGATTAATGAAGGTGTGCTTTACAGCCCTCTAGGCTCTTCAGTGGAGCCCACAGAAATCTCTCCACAACTGAGGGGACTGTGCTGTTTGCCTGGAAGATGACAAGGATAGCGAGGCTCAACAGGGGGACCTGGGGGAAGGATGCGGACACTTTATGCCGTTAAAATGAAAGAAAAGACAAATGTGGGGATGTATATCCTAAAGCCCTCAAGAGAACAGCCTGGGGGATTTCCAAATTATTTCCTTGGGATTCCAAAACCAATCGCTACTTAGTCTAAATGTTATTTCAGTGGAATTCGTTGTTTTTAGTTTCCCATGAGCTATCTTGGAGGACTTCGTGACAACTGATACATTTGAGAGAACTTGCAGTCTTTAGGTTGTCTTAGACCAACTTCAAGGGCACCTCGGTTACTGGTCAGTGAGAAGTTAACAAATGGCTCTGTCCACTTACTTTTAACTAATCTCTGCCACTTGCAGATCAGTGCTTTGAGGCTAAAGAAGGTCATTGTTCGCATCTGACCATTTGTACACCGTATTAGGCCATGGTAGTATTTCTGAAAATGGTGCTCCCTCCCTTCTCTCCTCCCTCCTTCCGTCCCTCCCCTTCCCTCCATCTCCCCCCCCATACCTCTGTATGTGTGTGTATGTATGCTCCTGTGCACATGCGGAACCTAGAGCAAGACAGATATGATGCCTTATCACTGTCCACCTAATTCCCTAAAGGGCTCTCATTGAACCTAAATCTAGGCTGGCAGGCAGCAAACCCCAGCAAACCTCCTGTCTCTGTCCTCTGTGGCAGTTAGATTATAGGCAAATTCCCTCACAGTGCTAGAGATACAGGTACATGGGACTATGCCCTGCTTTTAAATGTGTGTGTGTGTGTGTGTGTGTGTGTGTGTGTGTGTGTGTGTATACATGTAGGCACACATGTGAAAGCCAGAGGTTGACCTTAGCTGTCTTACTCAATCACACTTCACTTTATTTATTGAGCCAGGGTGTCTCACTAAATGTGGAACACTCCAATTCCAGCTAGCCAGCCTAGTTAGCTACTTGATCCAGGGACTCCCTGTCTGTCTCTGCCCTCTGAATACTGGATAACAGGCAGGCTGCAACAACTGCCTGGCTTTTATGTGGGTTCACATGATCTGAACTCTGGTCCTCTCTGTCCAGTGAACCATAACCCATCCCCTCTGTAAGTTTAAACTAAGCTGCCAGCACCAGCTCTGGGCCACAACTTCCAAGAGATCCCGAGAATTCCAATAAGCTTTGTCTCTGAGAGCACACACCACCTTCCTCTTGTGCAGAGTGATAATCGGGCTACATGTGCACACATTGTTTCAAAGTCTCCAGTATGAACTTGCCCGTGCGTTTATTTTTGTTGGTTAAAGCTGTCTGAATGCCATGGCAAGATATCACTGACAATATTGTATGAACAGGGAGCCGGCCACACTGCCGTGAGGTCCTTGCCTACAGTATTTTCCAGGCAGTCTGTGATTACATTTATTTTAACACTTAGGATGTGACTGTTCTCTTGGCATCAGGTAGCACACCACCATGCTGACCGCCAGATCCATCGTATCCTATGCTGTGAAAATTACCTCTTTGCCAGCCGCTTTGATCCTGTCACTCCAGTACTGAAGACTGTTGCTGGCATGGTTTTAAGCCCTTTACCTTTACCCCAACGTTCTCACAGCACCTGCTGCTGCTCCTTCCTGAATTGAAGATCCCCCCCACCCCCCACACCCGAGCTTCTGTCACTTACTTGGCTCCAGCCTGAAAAATCTATTCTCAGATTCAATCTGACACTTTTGAAACCTTGCTTTCCCTGGGAGAGTTTGCCAAGAGAGAGTGGGGACCGTTCTGAACCAATGGCTCTGCCTAGCACTTGCCACTTCCATCCGTTGCTGAATCTTTAGAAGTCACAGACGGATATACTGCAATAAACCCGGGCCAACGACTGTAATGATTGTGGCTCTCAGAACACCCATGTCAAAGGCTTCTCCCAGACAAGTTTCTAGGCAGAGAAAGCTTCCATAGCAACTCTCACACACAGTAAGGATACATAAAAGCCACTTTGAAACAAAGTTGTTCTTTTCTGGTTTTTAGTTTTTTAAGGAATTTATTAGATGGTATCAAAGAATAGGTGAATTTTGCCAAAAAAAAAAAGGATTTATCACTTAGTAACCATTATGCATTTATTCATGTGCAACAAAATATATTAAAAGCTCAGCTGGCTCAGTGGATAAGAAACAAAGCTTGTTGCACAAGCATGAGGACCTAAGTTCAAATCCCCGGCACCCACTTAGAAAGCTGAGGAAAATCCCAAGGGACAAACATCTTTCATTCCAAAGTCATGGGAGACAAGAAGCCCACTAGTTCTTGCTGGATGCCAGCCTAGCTCCAGGTTCAGAGAGAGAGAGATCCTAGCTCAAGAGAGTGACAGCACAGGAGGCCTGATGTCCTTCTCTGGGTTCTGCATGTGCACATCACACACACACACACACACACACACACACACACTCAGAAAAGGGAGGGAAATTTTCAAAAATGTTTGCATGGACTAATTTTGGAAAATGCCCATTTTCTCGGGTGACTCCTCAGACACTTATGCTCCCAAATTCTGTACAAAATGAAGATGGCGACTTTGAATGGACCCCAGTGAAATGAAGCAATGACGAAGATCAAACAGCTGTTGACTGTTTTCCTTTAACTTAACCCAATACTCACAGTAATTCTGTGAAAATTCTCGATTTGTTTTTTTAAAAAAAAATGATGGGATGGAAGAGATGGCTCAGCAGTTACAAGCACTAACTGTTCTTCCAAAGGACCCAAATTTGGTTACTAGCCCCCACATAGCAGGTCACAACAGTCTGTAATTCCAGTTCCAGGGAACTGGATGCTCTCTTCTGGCCTCTGAAAGCACCAGTTCTGTTTCTGATACACATATATACATGCAGGCAAAAACCCATATATGTGTGTGTGTGTTTAAATAATTTTTCTCTTTTTCTCTTTACATAATATTATGTTTATATAACATATGTTATTTTGTGTTTTAACAAATGAAACTTGCCTGAAGATCAGAGTGCAGAGCTAAGCCACTAGAGGCCAGACAGTGGTGTCACACACCTTTAATCCCAGAATGTGGAAGACAGACACAGACGAATTTCTGTTAGTTCAAAAACACACTGGGCTACACCAAATTGATCCAGTCTAAAAGAGAAACAGTGCACACCAAGGTGATCCCATCAGTAGGGAGGTGGAGACAGGAGTGATACAGCTGATCATAGGTAGGAATTTAAGGCGGGAGGAGATGGGAGCTCAGTACAGTCTGAGGATTCAGTCTGAGATGCAGTTTGAGGGTGCAGTCTGAGCATGTGATCTGGGGATTTGTAGAGACAGATTCACCCCTTCAGTCTGAACATTGGTAAAGTTAAGAACTCTCTAGTGACTGACTGCTCTGCTTCCCTGGGATCTTTAAGTTTTCACCCCCTAATATCTGACTATGAGTTTTTGCTATTAAGAACAATTAAAATTCGTGCTACAATATAGTGTTATAATATCTACAAAGCCACAGGGCAATTTGTTTAGTAAATTTTATCAAAAATAGATTTTAATATAATATATTCTGACCATGGTCTCCTCTACCTCAGGTCCTCTCCACTTTTCCATCCACCCAAATCCACACCCTTTCTTTCTCTCTCTTAGGATTCAAAGAGGAATCTAAAAAATAGCAATAATATTAAATAAAATAAAGCAAACCAGAATAGGTCAAAAGAAACAAAAGAAAAAGAGCCAAAGAAAAGTCTCAAAAAGCACACATAGACACAGACGCAGAAATCCCATAAAAACACAAAACCAGAAATCATAATATATATATGCAAAAAAAAAAACCTATGAGGTAAAGCAAAACAAAACAAAAAACAAACAAAAAAAAAACCTGACAAAGCATTACGAACAAAGAACCTCCAAAAATACCACTAAGTTTCTTTTTTGTTTGTCATCTACTTACTAGTGGGCATGAGACCTGGTCTTAAGAGTGTTCTGTATCCCCAGTGAAACTCTGTTGGAGAAAACTACTTCTTCATTTGGGAGCGATTATCAGCTGGAGAGAGCTTCTGGCTTAAGGCTCTCATCTGTCCACACTGGGACCTCATCAGGCTCACACCTGTGCAGGCCCTGCGCATGCTGCCACAGGCTCTGTGAGTTCACGTATGCATTGGTCCTGTGTGTTTAAGCGGCGGCCTGGTTTCCCTAGTATTCTCCATCCTCTCTGGTTCTTGCATCGTTCTGGCTCCTCTTCCTTGAATTTCTCTGATCCCTGAGGGGAGGGATTAGATGAAGGCATTTCATACGACTGAGTGTCCCAAGGTCTCTCACTGTCTTCATATTGTCCAGCTCTGGGTCTCTGCATTTGTTTCTATCAATTGTAGGAGGCCGCTTCTCTGGTGATGGATATACAAGACACTGATCTATGAGTGTAGCAGAATAGCGGTAGAAGTCATTTTGTTGTTACATTCCTTCAGCAGAACAGTAGTGTCTGGATTTCCCCTAGGTCCCTGGCCTATCTAGTCTCTGGTTCTTGGTCACACAATGTGATGTCAAGGATGGGTTCCATCTCATGGAGTGGGCCTTAAATCCAATCAGATGCTGTTTGGTTAGTCCCAAAAGCTTTGAGCTACTATTATACTAGAACATCTTGTATGCAGATCCCCATTGTAGCTAAGTTGATATTTACCTGTCTCCTCTGGCAAAATGCAGAGTAGGTACCATGAACACTAGCCAGGAGGGCTGAAGCCTAGCTAGGCACAGGCTCAACTTCTCCATGTTCAATGAGTTATGTGGGTGTTGCTCTCAGCACAGAACCTTACTGTTAATTTGTGGGGAGTAACTATTAGCCTTGGCGATACTCTGGGTTGTTTGGGGTTCCCATGGGGCCCCTTTGGCCAAAAACTTGATTAACTATGACCCATTTCCAGAATTGGAAGCTTCATTGAGTGATGAGAGATGTCCAGTTGTGGCTCCATCTCCTCCGTTACCATGACCAAGGTAACTCTTAGAAGAGACAGCATTTAATTCAGGGCTTGCTTACAGTTTCAGAGGATTAGTCAATTCTTATCATAGCAGGGAGCATAGTAGCAGGCAGGCAAGTGTTGGAGCAGTAGCTGAAAGCTACATACTGATCTCTAAGGAGAGAAAGAGAGACACACAGAGAGAGAGAGATACAGAGAGAGAGAGAGATACAGAGAGAGAGAGAGAGAGAGAGAGAGAGAGATACAGAGAGAGAGAGATACAGAGAGAGAGAGAGAGAGAGAGAGAGAGAGATACAGAGAGAGAGAGATACAGAGAGAGAGAGAGAGAGAGATACAGAGAGAGATACAGAGAGAGAGAGAGATACAGAGAGAGAGAGAGATACAGAGAGAGAGAGATATACAGAGAGAGAATACTTTGGGCTTGGCCTGACTTTTGAAATGGCTTTTTGAAATCTTAAAGCCCACCTCCAGAGACACATTTTCTCCATCAAGACCATACTTCCTAATCCTTTCAAATAGTGCCACTTCCTGGTGAGTAAGCATTCAAATATATATGAGCTTCCAAGGACCAGTCTTATTCAAACTACATATAAATATATAGGAAGCTTCTACTGTATTAGGTTTCTGTGTGACCTCAATGGCCCTTAGTTTTGTTACCCATCCCTGTCTGTATTCCATCCCACACTCCACTCTTCCCTCCCCACCCTGTTTGATCCTGCCGTTCCCGTTCCCAAATGCAACTATAACTATTTTATTTCCCCTTCCTCGGGTGACCCAATATTATCCCAATCTCTTACTCCATATCTAACATTTATGGTTATAGGGATTATAATCTGCTTATCAAAGACTTAACAGTTAGCATCCCCATATAAACAAATGCATATCATATTCTGGGGGTGGGGGTTACCTCAATCGGGATGACTTTTTTCTAACTGTATCCATTTACCTACAAATTTCGTTATTTTGTTTTTTAACAGCTGAGTAAAATTTCATTGTGTAAATGTGCCACATTTTCCTTATACATTTATCCTTTCATCCCTTGATGGACATCTATTCTGCTTCCAATTTCTGGCTATTATAAATAGAGCCACAGTGAACATGATTGAGCAAGTGTCTATGATGCAGAGTCCTTTGGATATATTCCCAAGAGTGGTAAAGCTGGATCTCAAGTTAATTCAATTCCCAGCTTCCTGAATGAATAACCAGCACACTGATTTTCATAATGGCTGTGTAAGTTTGCACTCCCACCAACAATGGAAGAGTGCTCCCCTCTCTCTTTATCCTCACCAGCATGAGCTGTCATTTTAATCGATCTTGGCCATTCTGGCTGGTGTAAGATGAAATCTCAAAGTAGTTTTGATTTGCATTTCCCTGGTGGCTAAAGGATGTTGAGTATATCTTAGTGTTTTCTCAGCCATTTGTGTTTCTTTTTTTGAGGATTCTCTATTTAGATCTGTACCCTATTTTTAATTGGGTTATTTGTTTCCTTGATTTTTTTTTTGGTTTAGTTCTTTATATATTATAGATCTTAACCCTTTGTTGGATGTGGTTAGTAAAAATATTTTCCCCTTCTGTAGCCTGACACTTTTGTCTGAATGATGGTGCCCTTTGCCATATAGAGGCTTTTCAGTTTCATGAGGTTCCTTTCTTCTATATGCAGCAATCCAGTTTGACTAGTGTCATTTGTTAAAGTTTCTGTCTTTTTCCCAGTGTATCTTTCTGACTTATTTATCAAAACTTAGGTGTCCAAAGGTGTGTGGATTTATGTTTGTGTCTTCAACTCAATTTCATTAATCAGTATGTCTGTTTTGTGCCAATACCATGCTGGTTTTATTACTATAGCTCTGTAGTACAACTCAAGTTTGGGGAATGTGATACCTCCAACAGTTGTTCTATTGTTCAAGGTTGTTTTAACTATCCTGGGATTTTGGTATTTCCATATGAAGCTGAAAGCATTCTCTCAAGTTCTGGAAAGAATTGTGTTAGAATTTTTATGAGGTCTGCATTGAATCTAGAGATTACTTTTCGTGGGATGGCCAATTTTTACTATGTTAGTCCTACCAATTCATGAGCATGGGAGAGCTTCCCATCTTCTGATAGTTTTTTCAATTTCTTTTTTCAGTGTCTGAAAGTTTTATATATGTATGAATATGTGTATATGTGTTTTTCACTTGCATGATTAGAATTACCTCCAAGATTTCTTTTGAGACTATTTTGGAAACTATTGTTTTTCTGATTTCTTTCTTAGTTTATCTGCTATTTGTATGTAGGAAGGTTACTGATTTTTTTTTTTGTCTGTTAATTTTGTATCCTACTACTGCTCTGAAAGTGCTTATCAGCTATAGGAGTTTCCTAATGGAATTTTTAGTCATTTATATATACAATCATATCATCTGCTTCTATTGTGTTTCTTTAGTTTTTAGTTATTGCTCTAGCTTAGACTTAAAATACTGTATTGAAGATGTATGGAGAGAGTAGACAATCTTGACTTGTTCCTGATTTTAGTGGAAATGTTTTAGTTTTTTTCTATTTAAGTTGATGTTGGCTATGGGTTTACTTTAAATTGCTTTATTATGTTAAGGTAAGTTCCTTGTATCCCTAGTCTTTCAAAAACTTTTATCATAAAAGTGGTTTTGGGTGTTGGAGTTTGTCAAAGGTCTTTTCTGCATCTAGTGAGATGATCATGTGGTTTTTGTCTCTTTCAGTCTGTTTATATGGGGGATTACATTTATTGATTTATGTATGTTAAACCATTCCCTGCATCTCTAGGATGAAACCTACTGGATCATGGTGAGTGATCTTTTTGATGTATACTTGGATTTGGTTTGAAAGTATTTTATTGAGAACTTTTGCATATACATTCATAAGGGAGATTGGTCTCTAATTCTTCTTTGTTGGGTCTTCATGTGGTTTGGTATCAGGGTAACTGTGACCTCATAAGATATATTGGGCAATATTCCTTCTGTTTCTATTTTGTGGAAGTGTTTGAGAAGTAATGGCATTGATTATTCAAAAGTCCAATAGGATTCTGTACTAACACATTCTTGTCTTGGGGTTTTTTGGGTTTTGATTATGTCATGGTAAATTGCATTTCTGGTCCAGTCTCTTTGGTGGTCTGCATCCTTCTTGTACTTTGATAAGTTCTCCTTCTTTAGGTTAGGAAAGATTTCATCTAGGATTTTGGTGAGTCTATTTTCTGTGCCTTTAGCCTGGGTTTCTTCTTCCTCTATTCCTATTATTCAAAGATTTGATCTTTTCAGAGTTTCCCAGATTCCCTGGATGTTTTGTGCCTGTACTTTTTTGTTAAGATTTATTGCTCTCCTTAACTGAGGTATCCATCTGTTCTCTCACATCTTCAACACCTGAGACTCTCTCTTCCATCTCTTGTCCTTGAATAAAACTATTCAGAAGTCCTTGTCTTATGCTTTGACTACCTTGCATTTATTATGGTCTACTGTAGTAGGGTTGCTGGACTCTAGTAGTGATATAGTTTCCTGGCTGTTATTGATGGGGTTTTTGTGCTGGCATCTAGGCATCTGAGTTGGGGGTGATTATAATTCTAGGTTTTGATCCAGTCTCATCTTTGTTGGGTATTCCATTTCTGGTGTCTGTATTTGATAATGGTGCCTGGTATACAGGCTAAATGATAAGCCTTGGGTCCAGTTTGATGCATCCTTACCTGTACTCTGAGGAATGCATGTGTCAGCAACATCCTTGGAGCCCTTTATCTCAATGACCAATGAGGTAACATCTCTAGATCAGTTCAGTAGACATCAGCAGTTATAATCTGGTTCATCCTTTTGGGGGTATTTTATTATGTTTGTTGGGTTGGTTTCACTAAAAGTTTCTCATTCAAGAAAAGATTGTCTGTCAGCTGACAACCTTCATATCCTCCTCTTGATATCATGTGAGGGTTCACCCAGAGCTCACTACAGAGCCACAGGGAATCACCCAGAACTCGGGGAACATTATGCGTAGTGATTCATGCCTACAACTGCTTTCCTATGAGTCTGATTCAGGCCACAAGAATGTGTTTGTCTTGCTTCAAAGGGACAGGCAACCTTTCCTAATACAGTCTCACTTCACTGCTCCAGCCTCCCTGCATCTTTCTTCCCTATTTATTTTTAATCCATGTAATCCTGTGTTCTGGACAAACTTTATCAATACCCAAAGAGCACTCCTTCACTCAACTCACCGAGTCTATGAGGTCAGTGCCATGCCTTATTGTTTAAGCTGAAATAAACTTAAGAGTAGGTGGATGCAGACAGAGGAACCTTCAATCTACCCCAGACCTTTAGACGCTAAATTCAAAACTTTATCCCAGGACTGCTGGGCCTCCTGGTCTAGGAAGTGCCCATTAAGACAGATTTCTTCAGATATCCCCCAGAACTGGGAGTGAGCAGTTAATGACAAGAAAAATGTGGGAAAGCCTGGGCTAATAGGCTACATTTTATAAACCATTCACTAAGCTGTGTGATTTCAGAAACAACATGCAGCTTCTCTGTGCCCTGGTCTTCATGGTCACCGGATATGTTGTTAGCATCGGCCTCACAGCGTGTATGAGAGATACCGAGCTGAAGCAGGCTGAACACATCTTCTGAGGTACCTATCTAGTCCACGCTATTGAGATACCTACTGTGCCAGTCACTTCTCCATGGATACTAGAACAGTTGTTACCTGGTACAGCCACACTACAGGGAAACAGGGACGAGACCCAGAAGGACCTGAGGCTTCTCTAGAGTCCCAGATACCCATAAAGTCTTTCTTACCAGTAACCCTGAAGCTTTCAGTCTTCTCCTGAATGATTTGCAAAAACCTCCTGTTCACGCTTTCTGAAAAGCATCTTTCAGACACTGTGATAGGAGTCACAGCTCTTGGTTGCCCCAGACCCAAACCACAAATCCTCAAGGCAGAGGGGAGCCTCACACCTCCTCCCAAGACTGCTGAAGCACTGTCTTTGGCTAACTTGAGATGCTTTCTCCTTGATGTACAAGAAACCATGGGATACACCCACCATTCCTACACACGTACATGCACACACACACACACACACACACACGTATATACACATACACACATCCATACAGACAAGTGCACATATATACATATTTACATATATACATATCTACATGCATACTTACACACATACATACATTGAACACAGCACACACACATCTCTAAGCTCAGCTCCTTAGAAAGCAATCTTCCTTCACAGACTCAGAGAACTGGGCACAGTCCACTTAGGAGCACCCACATTCCTGCCCACGTACTAGTCACGTGACTTCAGAGAAAAGATTCGCCTTTTCTGAGCTTGTTTCTAGCCTATGAGATCACCCTTACACCTACTCTAGTCGGAGGTTTAAGCAACTTCATGAGCTAATAAAGTGCATGACATTTGGCACATTTTCTTCGTCTGTTTGGACTGTCATAACAAAACACTGTGGCCTAGGTATCTGTCACAATGGACATTTATTTCCCATAATGTTAGAGGCTGGAAGTAGGGGAGCAAAGGGCCAGCAGAGTTGGCATTTTGAGAAGGCTCCGTGGCTGGACTGTCGATGTCTGCCTTCCCCCCCATATCCTCACCTGGCCTTTCCTCTGTGTGCACCCTTGTCTCTTCCTAGCCCTGGAAATGCACTGACCCTGGTTAGGCCCACTTCTAGGGTTCCTAGAATGCTCTCCTGTAACTTGTGCTTGAACGTCCAAACTGTGGAGGAGAAAGGAAACCGAGTGAGGTGGGTTGAATGAGCCGCCTGTTTACTTTCTGAGGTGATGTGTTTGTTTCACTGGATTCTACGTTAGGAAGGGACTGATAGTCATTTAGCCAGCACAGTCTGTAAGCCAATTAAAGACCAGTATTCTTCAGTAGCCAAAACAATACTTCTTCAAGTAGCTTTTACAATGGGGAAAATTACTGACCCGGAATTAAGTATTTTAAAATTAGATCCTATCAAAAAATTAAGTACAAAGTTTCTATGCACTATTCTATCTTCACCCTGTCAAGAAGAAGCAAAGAATGCAATTAGCTGTGAAACTTGTGTTACAGACACTGACACTATTTTTAATAAATGAAACAGAATCAATGGGTTTAAGTGGTGCTTTTGCGAAACACAGGTCATCTCCAAGGTTGGCATCCCTGCCCAGGTGATGTAAGTATTTGGAGGAATGATGTTATGGGAGAGGATAAAAGGCGTGAGTATGGAGAACCAGTTCAAGAATTGTGCCATCCATGCAGTCATAGAGTATCTAGGTCGTGGACCCCGACACTAGCTTTCATAAAAGGCAGTCATCAGAAGGGATGACCCAGCCCAGTGCTTGGAAAGGTGACGGTGAAATATGACACCGTCACAAACTTACACCAAGGCAAGACAGTATATTTGTCCTGAAGCTATCAGCTCTAATAGAGAGCTAATATTTGTGCTGCCTCTTAAATATCAGAGTATGGACACTCTTTCAGCCAAATGCCCGGGGGGGGGGGGGGTTCCATGCAGAGGAGGTAAGCTTCACAGTCCTATGCCACTGGGACTAGAAAGCAGTCTTGTAGAATAGCAGAGGTAGAAGGAGCCTCAGGCTCCATGTTCTACAGGAGAGAAATGCTGGTATCTGATGATCCCAGTCAAGTTGGCAAGCTAGCCCTGATTGATCACTGCAGCCTTGGTCCAGAGAGACCATTTAAATTTTGTCCATGCTAACTAAGCCTTGCTTTGGCTTATTCCTTTATGTTGTTTACCCAACATTTCAGTTATAGCTTCCTTATTGCAGTTCCCTCCCCCGTCATCTTTAAGCAATGCTATCAAAATAATATATTATGATAAATCCCCTAAAGCAAACCCAGCTGAGGACAGGAGATGTAGTTCAGTTAATAGAGAGCTTGCCTAGCAGGCACAAAGCCCTAGATTTGATCCTTACCCTACACAAACAGGGTGGAGTGGTTCACGCCTGACTTTCTAACACTCAGGAAATGGAGGCAAGAGGGTCAGGAGTTCAAGGTCATCCTCAGCTTCACAGCAATTGTCTAGCTTGGGACACATGAGAACTTGTTTCAAAAATAAGTTAATCCGAGCTGATAGTTTACTGATGTGTTAGGGTCATGTTCCAAAAAATAATTCGCTCTAGGACACTGAGGCTGAGAGATTGATCTGAGTCAATGGCAGTCTGGACTACATAGTGAAATTTTGTCTCAAAAAGAAGAGAGAGAGAGAGAGAGAGATCTCAAAAAGCAAGTATAAACATTTAAGGATCGAATACATCTATCATTTTTCCTGTCAACAGATGATGCAGGTGAGATTTTCAAACAGAAAAGGAAATCGAAACAGACACAAATATAAAGAGTCCTTTTGTGCGTCTTTTTTTTTTTAAGTAAAATGACAAATTCAGGGGTAAAAAATAGTTTTCTAAAAGGACTGGAAGTGAAAGCTGGCAAAAGCTGGAATGTCAGATGACACTGGGAGAGTGACAGTCACAGTGAAGGAGACCATGACTGCACGGGTGTGGGCGGATTAGCTCAGACGCTGGCCTTTCGCAGGCACCTGACGCAAACAGCTCCCGGAGAACCAGAGTTAAAAGCAGCCTTCGAGGTCCCCATGCAGATGCCCGCCACGCTGGAGAACACACTCTTGGGGCCATCTGCTGCCAGTCACAGAACGTCATGCTGCACGTGGTGCCCTCAGCCCCTCAGAGACCATGCCTCACTCCACGCCATCATTTCATGCTATCATATCACTTGTCTTTGGAATCTACTCTAAAATATATCATTTTTGAATGGAGGGTTCTAGAGTAGAAAAAAAATGTGTATAATTTTATCACCGGAGATGCCATGCCACTGATTAGATACAGTACAGAATGAGGGTCAGAAAATGGGACCAGGAAGACGGCTGTCAGTAAAGTGCTTACCATGCAAGCATGAAGACATAAATTCAATCTCTAGAATCCATATAACAAAAACAAACAATATACAAAAGCTAGGGGTAATGAGATGAGCTTGTGGGCCCAGAGCTGGGGACATATCAACAGGCAGATTTCTCAGGCTCATTGGCGAATCAACCCATACTACTTGGGAAGTTTCAGTTCAGTGAGAGACCCTGCCTCTAAAGATAGATGATCCCTGAGAGATAACACCTGAGATTGTCCTTTGTCTCCGCAAGTATATGAGTATCTGTGTTCACACACACACACCACACATGAAAAAAAGTCAGCAAGAACTGTATAGATGGCACAGTGGTGATAGCAATTTGTTTTATACACATGAGGACCAGAATTTTAATACCTGGCCCCCACATTTTTAAAAAGCCAGACATGGCTGTTCATGGCTGTGATCCCACCTAGCACTGCAGGATGGAGACAGGTGCCTCCCAAGAACTCCCTGGCAAGCCAACCTGGTTAAAATGGCGAGCTTGCAGTTCAGTGAGAGACCGTGTCTCAAGACAAGAAGAGAGTAGCAGAGGTAGATATGTGTATCCTTACTCTGACCTCTGAATTCAAGTGAATGTGATAGTTGACCAGATGCTTCCAATTCTGCCCACCTTAACCTCCCCACCCTGATGGACTGGACCCAAGCTGCGAGCTAAAATAAAGCTGCTGTGTCGGGTCATTTTATCACAGCAACCAAACAGTAACAAAGAGCCTGGTGGGTGGCGCTTACAAAACAGTATGAATGATCTTAATGGCACGGAACCATATCTTTAAGCATGGGTAATGTGGTTAAAAGCATGTCTTCTGTATTTACTGTGTTTTTTTATATTTTAATATGTTTTATTATTTGAGAATTTCATACAGTACATTTTTGATCATATTCATCCCTCCACAATTCCTCCCAGATCTACCCCCACCCAAGTTTATGTTCCTCCTCTCTCTCTCTCTCTCTCTCTCTCTCTCTCTCTCTCTCTCTCTCTCTCTTTCTCTCTCTCTCTCTCTCTCTCTCCACATCATATCCAGTTTGTAGTGTTTGGTTACTCAGGTGGGGAGTCCTGCTCTGGGGTATAGTAGGTTACTCCAGGTGTCACACCATCAAAGAAAACCATCTTTCCTTCTCCCACCAGCTGTCAAATGCCAATAGCTCCTCAGCTGGGGATGGGACTTTGTGCCTACCTCCCTCTTCCATGCTGGGATTGTGTCTGGCTTGGGTTTGCAAGGGGTCTTGTGCAGGCTGTCATAGTCTCACAAGTTGGGATGTCTATTGCCCTGTGGAGCCCAGAAGACACTGTTTCTTTGTAGTCATCCACATCTTTAGCTTTCACCATCTTTCCATTCCCTCTTCAGCAGAAATCCATGAGCCTTGGCATGGGTGTGGGGGGGTGTGACATAAATGTCCCACTTAGGGCTGTGCACGCCAGCATCTTCTATTCTCTGCATGCTGCTCAGTTGCGGTTTTGTGTTAATTGCTGTCTGCTACAAGAAGGCATTTCTCTGATGAACACTGATCTACAGCTCCAACAA
Organism: Microtus ochrogaster; assembly: GCF_000317375.1. Classification (NCBI taxonomy): domain Eukaryota; kingdom Metazoa; phylum Chordata; class Mammalia; order Rodentia; family Cricetidae; genus Microtus; species Microtus ochrogaster. Next base: position 18,784,065 of record NW_004949100.1, on the reverse strand, counting down.
TAAATCATCAGGAGTCATTTTAATATTATGCCCATTTAGCAGACCTACTACTATTTGCCACTTTTTAAAATGCTTTTTTAAAATTATACATACTCAGCCAGGCAGACATAGCAATACTTGCTTGCAATCCCAGCACTCAAGGGTCTGGAACGTGCAGATTGCAGTAAATTTAAAGCTACCTGGGCTAGTAGCAAGACCCTGTCTCAAAATAAAACAAAATTGTACTTACTCAGATTACCAACCCATTCAGTTATAAACAATTTGAGGACCCCCATCTTATATCCTGACCTCTAGTTTCAGGGTTATGTATGTGGCAGCCATGATCTAAGCTCATCTAAGGTCAATGACGCCTATATTTTTAAGAAACGGATCACAGACGAGAACAAATAGAGCAAAATTACCTGTGTATGCAGGGTTGGAAAAAATGAAAAGAACAAGGAGCATGAAAAGCAATCACTAAGGAAATAAGTAAACATAGACTTAGAGCATTCCATCAGATGGCTTTGGATCCAGGTGGAAGAAGCATGACCTTGGATAAGAGACCTCTAAACAGTACAGGACACAGGGACAAAATCAAGTGAGAGGTACTGCACCTGCACCAGTCTACTTAAAGAAAATCTCATTTCTGCCATCAAGGGAAAGATCGGAACCAATGGAAATACTGATGAAATATTACTGGAGACCATACCAAGCCTGAGCCACAGTGCTGGCCTGGGGAGGAAGTGACAGCTCTAACTGTAGGAGACAAAAAAGCAACATATGGAGAAAGACAAAAATATTCTCCCGAGGGATGCTGCCTCGTCAGATGTCAAGAACAGCCTGGATGGAGAGAAGCAAGGTGACTCTGACAGACCTAAGGCCACTGGCGGATCCAAGGGCAAAAGCTGAGGACGGAAACAACCCGTGTCCCTGGCGGCTGGAGTAGATGATCCTGGGGGATGAAAGGGAGAGTGTGAATCATCCCCTGATGTCCGCTGTGCCTGCCTTGTGAGTATGGCAGCTCATGTAAAAAACCTGAGCACGGTGGTACACGCTTGTAACTCCAGCCCCGGAAGTGATACAGCTAGAGAAGCTCTGTTTTATGCTAGACATCCATCTTGATACCCACAAACGATGTGTCTCTGACTCCAGTCCCTGAAAAATAAGTTCCAGTAACCCTGACTCAGTGGACCCCACACCCAAAAATGTACAGCCATGGCTATCTATTTGTTATGATGAGACCAAGTACTTTTTGCTTCTGTAACTTACTCACACAGATCCCCAAAGATTGTTTTGTGTTACTTAACCACTTAGCTTGGCAGAATAGAAGAGTTTTTGCTTGCTTGTGTTGATACTGAAGGTCTTTGTGTGGTCCCCCCACCCTTAAAATTCTTTCCTCATACCTCTCCTTCATGGCATTCTCAAACTTGGCTCAGCGGTAGTTCATTCTGCTAGCAGCTCATCAATAAATCTTTTAATTATTATTGGATTGAGTCTATGGACTTTCCCCAGGGGTCACAAACTCTATAACAAAAGATAGAGAGATCTCTGAAAGAATTAGAGATGGTATGCTTCATAATGATTTTTTGTTTAAAGTATATTAAAATATTCTAGTTATTTTATACATGTCTTAAAAGTCTCATAGTTCCATATGATGCATTGTTACAAATCTACAGGCAATTGAGGTTTGGTGGCTTGGTGAATAGCCAGTCTTCCCTACCTGGGGAGAATTATAAAGGGTTCATGATAGAAGGAAACCTATCAGGAGGCTATGGAAAGCAATGATCCCATTCTGGATGCATTGGAAACAGAGTCAAAGGGTTCTGCTGGTGAACAGGGCATGCTAACTAATGTTGGTACGCGTTTTATCGTTTCTTGTGGAAGGCACACTGGAACTTGCTTTCCCAAAACTCCTTCATGTCAGCCTACCTTTGTAGGCTGTTTTGTGTTTGTTTATGCTGTTTTGTGTTTATTTATGTCCATCTCCGTGTGGCTAAGGCAGAGTAAAGACCAGGAAGCTGTATACTGATCTGGGTCTCTTGGATGTGTGTAGAACTCGCAGTTCTAAATCTGATTCCCGTTGAGGAATCTTGGCTCTGAGCCTCAGATTCCTTCATCTCCTAGTAAGAACATAACTCTATCTTTGCAGTCCATGGCATCTCCTGCACGGCTTCTCAGAGGGGCTGCTGGATAGAAGGCTTCCCAGGTGCTCAGTCCAGGTTGGCTGTAGGGAATTGATGATTTTTGAATTTTTAAGTTGATGAGCTTAGTTTTCATTGAAGTCCAGAATTTTTCAGAAACATACGCGCCATGAAACATTTGCTATCTGTTATTGTATTTTACTTTCTGTATTTAAAAAAAAAAATCATCTCTTCCAATTCATTTCCTCATGCCAGTCTTTGGTGTTTTCTCACCATACTGAACTGAAAACCATCTAACTTATGCAGTTTAGGTTGATGAAGGGCAAGGACAGGAGTCACAGCAGGAGGCTCCATAATAACCCTTTCACATCAGGGGTACATCTAAACCAAGGCCGCCTGTATTTTCTCAGCTTCAGATGGAAAGCTTCTGGTAAGCCACTTTCTAGGGTCTATGCATCCACAATCCTGCATTGCCTCACCTGTAATCAGCTGATTTGAATGGTGATCACCAGGGGAAGCCCTTTCTAGCTCTTTCCATTGCCCGAATGGGAACAGATCAGGGAAGCAGGATGAGGAGTAAGAAAGCATCCATGAGGTTCACTCCCTTCCCAAAGCCCTCCTTACCCGGGTTTTATTGATATCTTCTTGCTGGATTAGAAGACCACACAGTCAGAAAAAAAGAGAGAAAGAGGGAGTAATTTTCCTTTGTACGTGAACTTGTCAGATATATTTCTGTTCCCTGACCCTAAACTTTGAAATGTTCTGGGTGATTTTTACAGATGTAAGTAGGAAAAAAAAAATCATCCACTGTATTAGGAGCCATAGGATAGGGGTGGGGAGATGGACAGAAGAAGGTGATGTCAAGATAAATGTGGCCAAGGACAATGTATATGAAATCCATTGTTTTTATGATGAATACATTCTCTTCTTTCTCTCCTTCCTTTTCTCTCTCTCCCTCCCTCTCTCTCTCCCTCCCTTTCTACCTCTCTCTTTCCCTCCCTTTCTCTTTCTCTCTCTCCTTCCCTTTCTCTCTCTCTCTCTCTCTCTCTCTCTCTCTCTCTCTCTCTCTCTCACTGCATGTGTGTGTGTATATATGTATAAGTGTTCAATTTTTGGAGGAAGGGAAAGATTCCTAGTGCTTCCTGAATCCTAGTTATGAAATAACATGAAAGTATTCATATTGTCAAAGAAAGAATTCAGGGACCACAATGATGTGGGAATTAAGGAAATAAACCGCTGAGAATTTCCAAGTTAGCCCCGCAACACAGTTTCCGCAGATGAAGCCAGAAGTCTCCCTGCAACGTAAGACCTAGATTATGCCTGACCCAGGCAAATGGCTCTCTGGGACAAGAGGGGGTGGTATTTGGCCAGCATCAGGGTTCTAGAACAAAATTCATATATTGCTATGGTGGTGAAATCAAGTGCTATATAGACACATGATGGTCTTGTTTTGTTTCGTATTTTTTCTCTGATATTAGCAGTAATCCTTTAAAGCCCACTAGAAATGATGCTCTCTCCTAGAAACGTCCCGCCCCCCAAAGGGAAATTCACATTGGCATTCCCCATGGGATGGACTTGCTCTGAGTGTTCACTGAAAGACATTGCATTTCTCCTCAGCTGTCATGCTCCGGTCTCAGTCATGACCTTTATGGAAATGAGAAAAGGAATTAACTCTGTCCGTAGTCAAGGTCAGAATCTGGCTCTGAGGATTTCATGGACAGTGCGTGGAGCTCACGAGGTCCCTTCACTGTCCTGTAGCAAGTTGAAGAAATCCTGCTTCTCCCATGTGAGGCCCCAGAAAAAGGCTCATTTTCAATTTTGTTCTTCACCTAGAATTGTATCAAACTGAAGGGAAAATTCCCATATTGTATAGGCAGTGTGAAGGCCAGTCCTGCCGTTGGACAGCTACATTTCCAGGGCTGTTTGAACTTGGAGTTACTTCTTTCCCTTTGCAAAAGCCCCAGCACCATTGTCCTGTTTCTCAGAAATGGCACCTCCCTCCTTCGTGTTCCTTCCCCTGTTCTTGAACTTGCTAAGGCGGCCCCTCACCTTGCTTAGCAGCGAGGAAATGGCTGCGGGGCCATTGTGTCCATTCCGTAAGCTGGAAATCTGTCTGTCCACAGGGAAGAGCTATGGAAACACTCTGGCTTGTTGTGGCTCAGGTTGGGATCTGGCTCCCATACGGGATAGGTGGGCCCTGGTGAACCAAAGGTTGGTAATCCTTTTTAGATTATTCATATTTACCTCAAGTCTGGTCTTCCTGGGGAAGGGATTTTTGTCAGTGTGAGTCAGGACAGCTTGTGAAAAGACTCAAGGTCACTCAGTGAAGCAACTTTCTCATAACTTGACAATGGAAGAAGAAACAAGTTACTCCATGTTTAAATGCCCAGTGAACACAGATATCTCTGCCATGACACCTCAGTGTCTTCTCTATTGATATCAACTTATTCCTACACTGCTTATCCCATAAGCCTATATGCAACAAAAACACACATGCATGTCCTAAAACATTATACTTGCCTGCTTCAGGTAATCAAACTCATGTAGCTCTTACTACCCTGAATCCCAAGTGAACTTTGTCCTTCAATTTTTTAGCATGTACGAAACAAGCTTCACTTTTACATTGCCACACATGATTGTCATTGCATTTTGATCATGGCCCTTTAGTTGGAACAAATGTGTCTTAGGTTCAAGATGGCACCTTACACTACAGAATTTGACTCCCAGGGACATCAGACACAGCCCAGCAGACAAAAAACACCAAGCGACAGGAAGTGTTTCACAAACTCCTCTCAGTGGCACTTCCGTGAGCCTTTTCCTGTGACCCTCATTCCACAGGTCAGCAGAGGTAGTAACAGGTCCATCTCTAGAGACCCTGATAAGCCCTGGTCCAGTTGTTTGTGGGAATTAGCCTCAGAAAGGAATCCCCTATATACCAACTGAAGAGCACTTCCTTTTAAAGCCCCAGAAGGACCACCTCTGTCCTTGTTGGTGGGACGGAGCTGATCCAGGGTCAGGGGACAATTATTTGTCTTTACTTTCTGCTTCTTCACCAGATCCTTTTGCACTTCAGTGGCTCAAAGCCCTTGGAAGGGTTCCCAGAAGGAGACACCCTTTCCCCACATTCCTCTGGACCCTGATAGTGAGATTATCAGGCACACTCACCTGCCCCTGCACTTCCTTCCTGCTCAATTTAAATCAACAGTGAGCTGTTGTTCTTTTGACTTGGAGCCTTTTGTACAAAGGAGGCAGGAAGATTGCTTCTATCTATATGCAAATACGCTGAGTATTCTCCAATCTCCCAGAAAGTTTCCTTTTAACCGAATGACTTATACTTCTATTTCTTCCTGTATAAAATTAATGGTGAGGGGATAAATAATCCGAGTGCCCTTCTGGTACTGTCAGTCCGTGTTATGATCACTAGGGAGGGTATGATTTGCACACAGTGGACAATGGGAAAAGAAACAAGTCACACCAAGTTTACATGCACAATAAACACAGAAGTGCCTGCCATGACACCCAAGCATTTTCTCTACTTAATGTCAGCTATTCCCACTCTGCTTGTATCATAAACCTGTATGCAACAAAAAATACAAGCCCACTAAGAAATCCCTACAGCGTCCTGCACCTATCTGCTCCAGCCAGCCAAATTCATGTAGTCCTCACCACCCTGAAGCCCAAGTGGATTTTGTCATTCTAATCTCTTTTGGCTGTTTTATTAACTAGTTTTTAGCTAGCACACAAAATATAGGCTTCATTATTGCGTTTTCTTACATGTTTATTATTGTGTTTTGGTCATATCCATCTGATCCATTAGCCTCCCTTATCCTACATCACTGCTGTTCACCCATTGCTCCCTCTATATAGTTCTCCTCCTATTTTCATGAATATATATATATATGCAAACATTTCTAAAAATAAAAATGTGATATTTGTCTTTCTTAATCCCTCCTAAGTCTTTCTCCTATTCCCCAATCCCTACCCTTTAGGGATTCTCCCATAGTCCCCCTTCCACACTTATGTCATGTCATATATATGTATGTACATATATATTAAATCTAGATTCTGCATCATTTCTTGGCCTTTTGGCTAAAATCAAATATAGCATCTACTCTGATCATTTTAATATCTGCTATATCCTCTGTCCTTCTATTTTTAATGACTCCCATTCTGTCTTCAAAGCCCTACTCTGAAACCTCCCTGTGGGCTATTTCTGAGTGTCTAAAGCTCTCTGTATACACATTGCACAGTGCTTTTATTATTGCTGTGGCTGTGTACATGGAAGCTCCACCAACTACACTAAACGCTATTCAGTCTCTTGCTTTTCTGACCCCAGGATCCAGCACCACACTCCTAGTATATTAAGCTCTCAATGACTTAAGCCCAGGTGGAATACATTCCACTGCTTTTAGCCCTAAATTCAATACACTTAATTGTGTATCTACAGTCAGTGCTACAGAAAACTCAGGTGAATCTGTGGGCAGCTCTGCTTGTGGGGTAACTAGTTTATTTTCATTACCTAAAGACATTAAAGGGCAGATTTTGCAGAAGACTCGGGGAATAGGCTCAAGGTCAAAGGAGAAATTACGTTCTACCTTAAACTGCCTTCTTGATTTAAACGTGTTCCCCGTTAGCACTGTTTCGTCTAGCAAGGTTAAAATATAAATCACAGAAAATTCTGGCTGGTCCCTGTGATACTGGGCAGACTTTCAGGCTTCATGAAATCTGGGTGCCAGCACATTCCTACACCTCTTTTGCAGACCAACAGAAACAGCTCTATTCCTCTTCTCTCCTTTTTTTTCCTTATTCTTTCCTCCAATAAAGATATGAAAGTACAAATTTTTATAGATTCTGTAGTCCTTTGGCAAGCGGCTCACACTATCCTGCTGTGCTCTCAGCAACAAGAGGAACACAGTGAGGCAAACCAAAGGATAGTTTGGGCAATGCCATCCAAAAGAATATATTATTATTATTTGAAAGAAAATTACTTATTTAGTGACATTTCTTGACTAGATCTTCTATGTGCAAAAAAACTCTAAGAGAAACATGGATGAACAAACTATAATTCTGGACCTCAGAGCTCTTACAATTTCAGGTCATTGAATCAACTTAGCATATCGGAAGGGAATGTATATTTACTTATAATAGGATAGGATGGAAAACATCAAAAAGAGGCTGGAAAAGTAGCCTATCAGCTAAGAGGACTCTCTCCTCTAACAGAGGACTGGCGCTCACTTCCTAGCACCACGTGGAACAGCTCATGACCACCTATAACTCCAGCTCCAGGAGATCCAATGCCCTCTTCTGGCCTCCAAAAGCACTGAACTCTTGTAACATACTCATACACAGACATATACACAACATTTTTAAATTAATTAAAAAGGTGGAAGAACCTCCCACAGAGTAGGGTATTATCATACAAAATTTATTCTCACATGAGTATGTATAAATACGTCTGGGTCAGAATGTGGAGTGTATTTATTTTTATAAGACATATTTAAATATTTAGATGCTCACCGATTCACAAGGATCAGGGAGTATGGATCTAAATCACTCTAAGTTTCAGGAACTTGAAGGATAAAGAGAAATGGAAAACTCACTTGGTATCAATTAGGCTTGAATTACTCAAATGACTGGAGTAGATACTGCTGTGTGTTTTCATCCATTTTTTATTTTGAGTTGATGGAGATACATTCAAAGCTGAAACAAAGACGCAGGGTTGAGGATGTAGCTCAGTTATCAGGGTTTCCTTGCATGCATGAGGCCTTGGACTTGATTCCTAGTGCTGCAGATGGAGCAAGATGCTAATGTGAATGGATAAGATGCTATGTGTACTTAGGCAAAGGCAGTGTCTCCTAGGCAAAGTGGTCATAGCCTCTGCTCAGTCTCCTGGTGTCACCTCTCCATTGGCATTACATAAAAGAACCTTGGTGACCAGTTCCTCATCCAGCAAGTCCTTAAGGAGCAAGTCATCGAGAAATACTATTGCTTTAATTCTGTTTCTCACAGCTATTTCCAAAACAAAGACTTATCCTCAGAACAAGAAGGTAGCTCTGGAGAGGATGTGTACTTGGCACCGTTCTGTTGTGTAACCCAGCAGAGGAGCCTGGCACTGTGTTTGCTGAACTATGCCATAGCAAATCTTTCTCTCTTCCTTTTTAAACAGGCAGAGTATAAATGAATTTCATTAGATAAAACTACAAGAGACTTTGTTTGTTTGTTTGTTTGTTTGTTTGTTTGTTTTTCTCCTTGGCTACCAAGATACTATAGAAACCCTTCTGTCTTTGGCATCCCATCTCCCACAAGGGAAGGGTCCAGATGCATCCTCACTAAGCCTCTAACATAACCCCTAAACCTCATTTTCACTCAATTACAAACCCTAAGAGGTTCTGGGGTACTATTGAAATGTGCAGGAGACAATGACCAAAGGAGGTTTCCATTGGATGGGAGAGGGCAGTGTGGGCAACCTTTTGATTACTCAGCCACCATGTCCTCCTGGTATAAGAAGTACATAACAGAGCTGGAGAGATAGCTCAGGCGGTAAAGTGCTTGCCTCACTACTATGAGGATCTAAGTTTGGATCTTTAGCACTTATGTAAAAAACTGTTTGTGTGCTCCTGTAACCTCGGGCCTGGATAGGTGAAGACAGAGGATCTCTGGGACTTGATGACAGCCAGTCTAGCTAAACCAGTGAGCTCTGAGTTCAGTGAGGACCTTTTTTCAAAAAGCAAGGTGAAGAGGGATAGGAGAATTACACTCAACATTTACCTCTGGCTTCCATGCCCAGTAGAACATGCACACATACCTACATCACACACCACACACACAGGCAAAGGGAGAAATGCATAACAAACCAGGTTGTGAGAGAAAGAAATGGAACGTATGATTTTGTGCTTCATAGCTCACCCACAGAAATTCTAGCTATGCCAATTTTAAAATGCTTCTTGCCCCCACACAATCTATGAGGCAGGAAGAATATGTCTTACTTTTCTAATGTTTCTATGTTTGATTTAGGGCCAATGAAATTCTATAATAGGACATCTTATTGATAGATCAAGAGACCCATAGAAATGTTTGTATTAGTTACTGTTCTGTTGCTGTGATAGAATATCATGACCAAAAGTGACTTAAGAAGAATTTGGGATATAACTCTGGAGAAAAAGGTATGGCATTGTTGGAGAACCTCAGATCAGAGAGATCCCATTTTCATCTTAAGGAATGGGAGAAGAGAAAGAACAGGAAGTGGGAAGAGGCTATAAACTCTCAAAGTCCATCCCTAGTGATGTACTTCCTCCAGCAAACCCTCTACCTTCTAAAGATTCAATAACCTCCCCAAATAAGGCCACCAATTTGGTACCAAGTGAATCCAAATATATGAGTCAATGGGTGATATCTCTTTCCCATAATATCAAAGCATCTATAGTCACAAAATTAATGCGAGGTTGTAGAAATTAGGAAATCGAGCCTTTCAACACAGATCTTCCTGTACTTAAAATCCCTATAGGTTTGATTTTTTTTTTTATTGAGAAAAGGAAAAAAAAACAAGTTTCCACCTCCTCCCAGCCTCCCATTTCCCTCCCCCTCCTCCCACCCTTCCCCCCCTCCTCCAAC
>NW_004949100.1:18764487-18769501 GCF_000317375.1 Microtus ochrogaster | reverse complement strand
TGGGCAGGTCGCAAACAAGGTGCCAACCCTGCTCTTTCTAGGTTTGATCTTTAAAAGACCCTGGAGACTGTTTTAATACATTCTCGCTCTTTCCTCTCAGCCCTACTGTTCCATGCGGACTTAAAATCCTTAAGACTTGTCTTCGTTGTTTTTCTATTACTGTGACCAAACACCATGACCAAGACAACTTATAAAAGAAAGCATTTAAATGGGCTTACAGTTTCCGAGGTTTAGAGTCCATGATGGGAAATCAAAAACAGGAACAACTGAGAGCTCAAATGTTGATCTGCAAGCAGTAAACAGAGAGAGACGGGGGGGGGGGCATACTGGAAATGACAGGAGTCTTTTGAAACCTTAAAACTTGCCCCAGTGATACACCTCTTCCAAGGCCACACCTCCTAATCCTTCCCAAATAGTTCCACCAACTGGAGGTCAAATATTCAAACATTTGAGTCTGTAGGGACCAATCTCATTCAGACCAACCCAAGACTTCTATAGCCAGGCAACTTCATAAACATGATGGTTACAAAGTGTTGTATAAATTTTAATCCCAGTATCAAGAAACCTAAGGTGAAACTCAATAGTAAGATCTGTGTGACAGATATGAATGTAAATTCCAGGAAAACAGTTTAATCCTTACATTGTCAACAGCACGATGGCAATCCATCTCAGGGCTTCTGTGTATTGTTCAGCCACAGCTGTTCGCTTTCTTTAGAACAGATCTCTCTTTGTTTCTAGATCATCTCTCCATGCCAGCATCTGATGTTTCAGAGAAACATCACACCATGGCTCTAAAACTAACTGGTGTGAAATATTCAAGGGCCATGATAACAAATATCTAGGATCCAGTTATTCAAAGCTGCGCTTTAAACCAGTGTTTCTCAACCTGTGGTTCCCAACCCCCTTGGGGTCTCGAAAGACCTTTATACAAGGGTCACCTAAGACCACTGGAAACCACAGGTGTTATATTACAATTCATAACAGTATCAAAATTAAAGTTATGAAGTAGCAACAAAAATAATCTTATGGTTGGGGGTTACCAAAACATGAGGAGCTGTATTAAAGGGCCACAGCACTAGGGAGGTTGAGGACCACTGCTTTAAACAAAAAGAGACAGGGATAGAATACATTCAAAGAAAACTGTCCAATAGCTCAAACACTTTCAGAAGTTTGATAGCCTATTCCATGGAGAAAGGGGATGAGAGTAGTTCTTTATGTTTAAAAGCTCCACTCAGAGCTGGAGTCTCAACAGAGGGAGAGAGAAGTAGATAGAGAGAAAAGTAAGCTCCGCACTCAGACCTTCTCCTTGCGTACAGCAGTACTGCAGGTCTCCATTGTAGAATACAAAAGCTTCTGTTTAAACTATTCGGAAAATCCACCGGGCGGTGGTGGCGCACGCCTTTAATCCCACCACTCGGGAGGCAGAGGCAGGCGGATCTCTGTGAGTTCAAGGCCAGCCTGGTCTACAAGAGCTAGTTCCAGGACAGGAACCAAAACTACAGAGAAACACTGTCTCGAAAATCAAAAAACAAAACAATAAACTGTAGAAATAAGAGCGGCGAGCTGCGTCCCGGCACCCGGCCGCCCACATGGCTAGCTCTACCCGAAATAATTACACGGACACTGTGTTCATTTAATCACCGCTTGGCCCTTTAGCTCTAGCCCTTACTGGCTAATTCTGATATCCCGATCAACCCATCTCTAATAATCTGTGAGCACCGGTCTTAGTGAGCACCGGTCTTACCGGGAGTGTATCTTCCCAGGAGCGGGGAGCATGGCGTCTCTCTGAGGCATCTGCTCCCGAGAGCAGAGCTGTGGAGTCTGAGCTCACTTCCTCTTCCTCCCAGCATTCTGCTCTGTTTACTCCTCCCTCTTGTTTTAACCTATCAGGGCAAGCAGCTTCTTTATTTAATTAACCAATGACCTTCCTCCATCAATAAACTATTCGGAAAGTGTGTGTGTGTGTGTGTGTGTGTATACATTTGTATGTGGGGGCCAGATGTTGACATTAGGCACCCTCCTCAATCATTTATAGAACCCAGTGTTTGTTGATTCTCTGGACTGGAGTAGGTGGTGTCTGAAGATTCACCTGTCCCCATTCATTCTGTGTTAGGATTATAGCCATGTGAGAGTACACCCTGCTTTTTTGCATGAGTCCTGGGCATCTAAACTCAGGTCCTCAAGTTTGCAAAGTAAGCACTTTAGCAATTAAATTATCTCCCTAGCCCCTAACATTTTATCTTCACAGTAATATACTCACGTGCAGAAATGATGTAGTTACATGCATTCTTCCTCTAAAAGCTTCAATCAAGAGACATGGCTCTGATGTGTCCCTTGACCAGAGCTCAACCATCCCCACTTCCCCCAAGGCAATCACAACAGTCTAGGATGTAGTCATCCAGAAGTTTGTCTATAAAGGTCCTCACACATTATGTTTGTGTTCAGAAATATATAGGTTTGCATAGACTGTCAGCTGTTTTGACACCCTATTAGAGACATTAAGAAGTCAATTACCTTAGGACACCTTATAAATTAGACTACTCACCCCATTAACCTGATTTCTATGCACTGTAACTCATTTGAGAGCCAATCACCGGCCTGCAGCACTCTATTCTCCACACCACATTGATTTTGTATTCTTCATCACCCCCAAAGAAGCACTGAGGTTGCAATTTCAAATTAACTCTTAGTATACTGATGTTTGGAGAGGGGTAATGAGTACTATACAAATGGCAATTCCAACTCTGCAAACAAGTAAATAACTGTTAGTGTTGAAACATGGTCTGAAAGAATGACATGGCAGAAGTGGTAGGTGCCATTGTTCTGTGGGAGGTGTTAGAATTAGAATTGGTGCTAAACAAAACTCACCTTTTTTCTGGAATAAAGAAAGATCTAAATTTTTAAGATTTTATTTTAATATTATAATTATGTGTGAGGGTATGTACATGTGAGTTGAGTTCAGGTGCTTGCAGAGCCCCGTGCTCCACTCTCTCAACACCATATTATGAACTGGTCTCAAGTACTTCGAAAAAAAGTCACCTGCTGATCTTTTTTGTTATTCTGACAACTCTAATTTATTGGAAACATAAGCAAATATAAAAAAATGAGATTTTATTGTCCTAAAGATTTGATGTGATTTAATTTTTATTACCTTCTTTGTCTCTGTGTGTATTCAAGTTTGTGTGTGCATGTGCTTGTGTGTGAAGACTGGAGGTTGAAATCAGATGTCTTAATTGCTTTACAATTTGTTTTATTATTATTTTTTTGAGACAAATTCCCTGAACTCACTGAATGTCATGCTCAGCAGTTCAGCTACACTGGCTGGCCTGAGAGCCCAAGGAATCCTCCCAGTACTGGGACTGCATGATGGACCATCCTGCCTGGGCATTTTACACAAGTGCAGGGGACCAAACTCAGGGCCTCATGCTCACACGGTAAACTTTTTATCTATCCCGCCCCCTGGCTCTAGTCATTGCCTCAAGTTCTGATTTATCTTTTTAAAAAACACATCTCATGGGCTGAAGAAAGTATACTGCTCTTGCAGGGGAATGGAGTTCAGTTCCTAGCACCCATGTTGAGTGGAACTTACAACTGTGTGTCAAAATTATGATATCATACTCAAGAATACTTGGATTTGTATTGTCATGGCTATTGTTCAGGATTCAGCCTTCATCATCTTGCCCATAGATTACATCACTGCTTCTCTAAATCCTTCTTTATTTGGATGGTCCTTCACATCACATGTAAAGTTTTATCATAAGTAACAGGCTCCCACCCAACCTCAGATCAAATAACAACACTATTCTGTGTGTCTTCATTTTAACAAATGTCTCATGTTTCCTCCCTACTTCCCAAGTCATATAAATTATTTGCCCTAAAAATGAGGGCCATATAGTTGATAACTCTGAGTCTAGCAAAATGTTGATTTACTTCCTACAAAGTGATGTCTACATTCCTCAATTGCAACCAGCAAACATCTACCTACCCTTCACCTGGCACAAAGGGGAAATATGGTAGTCACTGTCCCCTCCCATAGTCATTCTTTAGCAACACTAACTTACAACATTCCCTCTTATTGACAGATGCTTCTTGCCTACCTTGTTAGATAATCAACTCTACTCGTCTCTGGACAGTCCTCTTAGAAATTACCATTTGCTTTGACAAAGCAAATTAGCTGCATGAATAGAGGACGTAGTAGTGTTCTTCCATAGGCAAGGGTGCAATCTAGCCAAAGACTCAGCTATCAATAAAAAGAGAAAGTAGGTTGTAGGCAGGGTTTTTCTGTCCCAACCACCACTTCCCAAATAACCACTCTAGAGACTTGATATTATTTATAAATGCTTGACCAATAGCTCGGGCTTATTAATAACTAGCTCTTACAACTTAATCCATTTCTATTCATCTGGATGTTAACCTGAGGCTCATGGCTTTTACCTCTATCCCATTTTATGTATCTGACTTGTTCTTCATCTTGCTGCTGGTGATCCCTCTGACACTGCCCTTTTTCATCCCATCATTCTCAGTTTGACTTTTCTGCCTAACTTTATCCTGTTCAGCTATTGGCCAATCAGTTTGTGTCAAACCAAACATAGCAACATATATTCACATCAGTAGGCCTCATCCAAAATCTTACCCCAGTAAGTCTAGTACCTTACTCCAATGGAAAATGAAAGACCTTAAAACTCAGGTAGAAATTCCCCATCATTGGCCTTTTAAAAATCTTTAATTAAAAAAAGGAACATGGGATGTACTCACTCATATTTGGTTTCTAGCCATAAATAAAGGACATTGAGCCTATAATTTGTGATCCTAGAGAAGCTAAATAAGAAGGTGAACCCAAAGAAAAACATATAGGCATCCTCCTGAATATTAACCTTCATCTCTCGATGAAAGGAGACAAAGACAGAGACCCACATTGGAGCACCGGATTGAAATATCAAGGTCCAAATCAGGAGCAGAAGGAGAGAGAGCACGAGCAAGGAACTCAGGACCGCGAGGGGTGCACCCACACACA
>NW_004949100.1:18759435-18764153 GCF_000317375.1 Microtus ochrogaster | reverse complement strand
ATATAGATATAAGTATATATAAATAACCTGACCATCCCTCAAAGAAGAAGAAAAATATAAAAGTAATATAAAATATAAAAGTAATAGCCAGGAGCTAAAGGTGTTAGCTATAGATTCACTGTCAACAGATTCTAGACAGGAAATGTTTTCATATATTTATGTATCAATTTGAATATAAGATGATTGATTCACAGATGACAGACGATCAATAGACACATATACATATGTTTGGGATTTATTTGATATATATATCGCCATAAGATGGCCAGCATACACATTCATGTATTACCTATTTCTTGGTGGTGGGAATATAAAAGTTTCCTCTCCTAGCAATTTTCAGGCTTATATTGTCATTAAGTACAGCCATTATGCTGTTCAAAATAGCTCTCTTGACCATATCCCTCCTCTCTGACTAAAGTTTTAGGACAGCATCTCCATAGCCTCCCAAATGTTTTTAACTGAAGCTTGAGTAACATAAAATGTGAGATTCTAGCCCTACATGAAAAATCAAGGGTTAGGGGTTGAATGTTTTCAGCCAACTTGGAATGAGTCATAGATATGTACCTGTTCTTTTTATGGCAGGTGTGAAAAACAAGTATAGCAAAAAAAATTATAAACTCTAGAATAAAGAAAGTGAGAATAATTTCCCCCTGCCTCTCTCCAGTCCTCATGAGTCAGACTTGACTTCTTCATTCTGAGATGAGATAGATGGAGAGGCCTTAAGAAGTAGCCCTTGGACAGGCCATATGGATTGGGGAGCTGGGGATGTGACCCAGCTGACAAAGTGCTTGTCTAGAATGCATGAACCCCTGGGTTGAATCCCCAGAACCACAAAAATCAGAAGTGGTGTCTTAGGAAGAGTTATTATTGCTGTGATGAAACACCATGACCTAAAAAACTTGGGGAGGAAAGGATTCATCTGGCTTACACATCAACCATCAACACTGCTGTTCATCATGGAGAAAGTCAGGACAGGAACTCAAGAAGGGTAGGAACCTAGAGGCAGGATCTGATGCAAAGGCCATGGAAAGGTGATGCTTGCTGCCCTGCTTCCAATGACTTTCTCAACCTGCTTTTTTATAGAACACAGAATTGCCAACTGGGGGTACCCCACCCACAATGGCCTTCCCACATCCATAACTAGCAAGAAACCTGGCACTAGAGAAATTCCCAGGAATCCACAAGGATGACCCCTGCTAAAACCCTAAACAATAGTGGAGAGGGTGTTTGAACTGGCCTTGACCTGTAGCCAGACTGATGACTCTCTTAAATGTCACCATATACGCTGCATCTAACAATTGATAAAAACAGAGGCAGAGACCCACAGTGGAAGTCCAAGAATGGGAGGAGTGAGAATATGAGCAAAGAGGTTAAGACCATGATGGGGACACCCACTGAAACAGCTTGCCTGAGTTAATGGGAGCTCACCAACTTCTGGCTGGACAGGGAAGGGACCAGAATAGGACCAAACTAGACCCTCTGAATGTGTGTGACAGTTGTATGGCTGGAACAGACTGCAGGGCCACTGGCAATGGCATCTGGATTTATCCCTACTGTTTGTACTGGCTTTTTGGAGCCCATTCTCTTTGGATGGATATCTTGTTCAGCCTAGATATAGTAGAGAGGGCCTTTTCCTCAAAGTGACGTGCCTTACTCTCCCTGAGGAGTGTCTGGGGATGGGATGTGGGGAAAGGTAGAGGGATTGGGAGGAGGGAAAGGAGTAGGAATTGGGATTGGTCTGTAAAATGAAAAAGATTGTTTTCTTTTTAAAAATAAAATTTATCTATAAAGAAATTTCCCTACAGACTTGCTTTAGCTCTTTTTTTTTTTTTTTTTTGAGACAGGATTTCTCTGTGTAACAACCCTAGCTGTCCTGGAACTAGCTTTTGTAGACCACTCTGGCCTCAGACTCAAAGAGATCTGCCTGCCTCTGCCTCCCAAGTGCTGGGATTAAAGGCGTGCACCACCGCCTCTAGGCTACAGCTCTATCTTATGCAGGCATTTTTCTTCAATTGAGGACTTCTTTCTGATAACTCTAGCCTGTGTCGAGTTGACATAAAACTAGTAAGCACAACTGATCCGTCATTGACTTGACACACAAACATATCACTTTTCAATTAGAACCTTTCCTTTCTCATTTATCCCCGGAAATGGGCAAGTATAAAGATGAGAGATTGGACTGAGTTCATATCAAATCTCTCCTCACACTTCACCAGGTAACCATATAAAGGGACTGGTGTCAAGTCACTTGTCTATAGAGTCCATGGAATTTTTTTGTCCCAGAGCTTAGGACTAAACCCAGGGCCTTGCACATGCTAGGCAAGCAGTATACCACTGAGGTAGATCCCCAAGCCCAGAATAGTTCTTTTAAATAAACACTAATAAAATTGTACCTGTTGAAGGAAAATAAGTATCTTGACATATTTACCTCAGGCCATGGTTTTAAGTGAATATTGTAAGTTTCTCTGAAAGTTTTAATATCATAGATAATTTCTGGACCAGAACTTCTGTGAATCCTATAAACCATTACCTCTGATTTCTGTAATTTCTGAAATTTCTGTAAAATTTCCTCCTGACATAGATAGTGATGCTAGCATTATCTAAAAATAAATCTAGAAAATGCTTTCTCTTAAAAGATCTCGCGCCTTTAATCCCAGCACTCGGGAGGCAGAGGCAGGCAGATCTCTGTGAGTTCGAGACCAGCCTGGTCTACAGAGCTAGTTCCAGGACAGGCTCCAAAGCCACAGAGAAACCCTGTCTCGAAAAAAACAAAAACAAAAAAAAAAAAAAAAAAAGATCTCTAACAAAAATTACATCCTGGAGACAACTATAGTCACTGGCAATTTGAGGTTTGAACATTTATCTAACACAAAGGAAAATTTATTGCTCCTAGCAATGTCTGGTGACTTTTTTTGTTGTAAACCGTACAAAAACAATCCAACAAACTGTCTAAATTCAGTAAAAATGACTTGACTCAATATCTCAGAGAGAGATGATTTTCAGACTTGTGCACCTGTGGACAAGCCAATGAGAAGCACCACAGAGCTGCCAACTGGACTGACTTCTGAGAGCAAGCACAGTCTTCCCCAAGAAATAAATGAGCAAAAGGCAGAGTGTGGATAGCTCGTGAGGAATGCTAATGCAGAAGAACAGGATTATAGAACCGCATGTCCCTGTGTGACAGGAATGTTAAAGATATGAATGGATGCTATAGATGCAGATCTAGTTCGGTGGGTAGAGCGGCTGCCTAGCATGCAAGCAGCCCTGGGTTTGATCCTCAGCCCTCCATAAGCCAGGTGTGGTAGGACACCACCTGTAACTTCAGCACTTTTGTAGTTGAAATGGGAAGGTCAAAGTTCAAGGTCATACATGGCTACAGACTGAATTCACTGCCAGCCGTGGCTACATGAAAATATTTTATTTGATGTATAGATATTTAAATATTATTTACAGTAACGTTAACTGTTCAACGCATGTTAGGTGTATTAACTTAAAAGCAGAAGACAGAAATTAAATTGGAGTGGCTGAGGAAATGGCTCGGTGGATAAAAACACTTGCAAAGCAAACATGAGGGGTGGAGTTCATATTCTCCCAATATCTATGTGCCTGCAGGTGGGCATGGTGGCCCACATAGAAGTCCAGTGCTTGGAACGGAGACAGAGTAACCTCATAGCAAGCTAACTAGCTAGATGAGTTACACTGATAAGCTCTCTGAGCTCAGTTCAGAGAGCCTGCCTCAATGAATTAAGTAGAAAGCTATAGAGGAAGATTCCTTAAGTTAACCTTGGGCCTCCATACACTCACACCTGCGGGCCCATACACATGCAAACATTAAGACACACACAACACAGACAGACAAGAACACATGTACAAAAAAATAATAAGCTAGAAAGGCAGAATTGAATACAATGAAAAATCAATAAAAGAAAAATAGAAGCATGAATAACAGAAGAAGCTGGTTCCATGAAAGTATGTGTACGAAAGCAACAACTAAACAGTCTTCCTCTTCATACTTACGGTACCTGTTTGTCAAGGTTATTATGCAAAATCGTGCCTAATTAGAACAGATGTATCTTCCCATCCATAACTAGGGAGACACTGTAAAAATTTTATACCATCCAAATGCTAAGAAAATCCATTCTGATTCAGCTAATCAGTCAATTACTACCTAAATATTTTTAATGAAAAGGAGACATGGAGAAGACTATTTGTGTCATTCAAAATTATGCTTGAAGGCTTTTGACTTCACAGTTTTCTACTATTTGACTTAATTATTTGTTCTGCTAAGTTCTAACCTATGACAAAATACAATATGGTTTACAGATTGAGAGTTTCCATGTATCTGATACTACACTTCATTTTATGTAATTTCAGAAGGTAGAAGTGGACACAGTCTCATGATGTAGCCTAATCTGGCCTGGAACATGTTAGGTAGTCCAGGATGGTCTTAAACTTAAGGTCCTCCTTCAGTATCCCCAATGCTGAGATTACAGGGATGTACCCCTACCTGGTATTACCAGATCATTTATTCCAAATAAATGTTACAATTATTTGATTGTTAGGATGTTTTAAGAGATAAATTATAGATTAGATAGATACATAGATACATAGATAAATGATAGATATATACATAGATAGATACATAGATACATAGATAGATGATAGATAGATAGATAGATAGATAGATAGATAGATAGATAGATAGATAGATAGATAGA
>NW_004949100.1:18755683-18759335 GCF_000317375.1 Microtus ochrogaster | reverse complement strand
AGATACATAGATACATAGATAGATGATAGATAGATAGATAGATAGATAGATAGATAGATAGATAGATAGATAGATAGATAGATGATAGATAAGAGATTATATAGATAATCATGTTATCTTCCTGTTCATCTTTATATTTTAAATGGAAGCTGAAGCCCAGAAAAGTTAAGTAATTTGCCTCATGTATAATCTCTCCACTTATTTCTCCAACCTAGTTAGAGACTATGTGTCTATTCACACCTACTTACATCTATTTGAATGTCTTTCCACAGAGGAATTTCAATATTCCTCTGTATCTCTCTGCGTGTGACACACATACACACACACACACAGAATACCATCATTTTAAATGACTCCATAGAATACCACTTCAATCTTTCAGTAACTACACTATAAATGAGCTGTGGTGTTCCCTCTGCAGGAAAAAGACATAATTTTGAACATTCTTGGTCTCAAAAGATTGAAAATAATTTGATCATCTATGAAGAATTTTGGCAAGTTAGGGTTACAGAATAGTTAAAGTTTTCAAAATAAATGATTCCATTTTCACTAGGAATTTTTGAAGACTTGGACTTACAGATCCACTTTAAACAATTTTAAGAAAGGGAATTGAATGCTAGTTTCAGCTGATGGTATTAAAAAAGTGATGATAGATAAGCACTCTTTTCAACATCAACATCTGTTCCCGATGTCTCCTCCAGTCGCGTTTGCTTAGTTTACAACTCAAGCAAAATCCGGGCTGTTTTTAGCAAAGCCCACAGAGCAGTGAGGGAGACAGTGAATACCATTCTGATTTTGAGAGTTTGCCTCGCTGTCCCTGGAGTGTGTATTAGTGCTGATGATCTAAGCATCACTGCAGCTCAGAGATGAGAGGTGCAATATGTACTTCTGTCCAGACAGTTCCTATTATAGGTGCTATGCTTTTGATCGGAAATGTCACCCTTAGGCTTGTGTTGTGAGCGCTCGCTCCCCAGCTGATGGTGCTATTCTGGGGGACAGCGGAACTTTTAGGAAGTGGAGTTTGTCTGGAGGAAGTAGGTTCATAGGTGCTGGCCTTTTGAGTTTATGCCCCGCCCTCAACTTCTGACCTCACTCTGCTTCGTGGTCCACGTGATGTGAACAGTCTCTGCAACATCTGCCTCCTCAAACTGAGTTGTTCTGCCATCCCTCCCTCCCAACTGCCCTTACTAACTGACTGTTACCCTACAATACTCTCTCCTCCCTTGTCTGTGCCAAGCATTCTGTCACAGCAACGTAAAAGTTGTAATACATCAGTATGGAGCCCACTTGGGACTGAGACCCAAAACAGACCCCACGTCCTGACTGCATGTATAGCTTGTCAGCTTCACCTCTTTAAACTCAAAGTTGCCATGTGACAGGGGATGATACATTTAGATATTAAATTTTAAAAATAATAAAAATTTAGATACCAGGCTGGGGAGATGGTTAAGTCAGGAAAGTATCTGCCTCATACTCATGGGGACCTGAGTTCATATCCCAGGACCCAAATAAAAATGCCAGCCATGACAGCATATGCCTGTAAACCTAGAGAGAGTGAGATGAGAGGTAGAAATAGGCGGATCCCTGGAAGTGTGTGGTCAGCTAACCTGGCTTACTTGACAATGGACCAGGCTGTTAAAAGACCCTATCTTACCTATCTTAAACCAAAAGTGGAAATCTCTTGAGGATTGACAACCAAGGTTGTCCTTTGATCTCCACATACGGGCCATGCACACATGTAGCCAAAACTATTCACACACACACACACACACACACACACACACACACACACAAATGCAGTATGAATAGTCAAACTCATATTTACTATGCAACAAAGAGAAAGAAAACCTATTAAGATGTTACATTATCCTCATATGCTGAGGTCATATTGAAAAGCTCATGCTTATGGATTAGGTTGATCTTGACTTGATCAAGAATCAAGTCTTACATTGTGTGACTCTGATAAAAATGATCAAGTTGAGTGATTGACTCATTTTTGCATCCTTGGCTTTCTCTACTTTCCAATAATATAACAATGGTGCTACTACATACAGTGTTTGCAAGAAACAAGAGGGTTCACATGGGAAGTGTTTTCAGAACGTGCCAATAAATATTAGCAACACTTGTTATGATAGCACCTAGTGAAACTGATATTAATTCAGAAAAACAATTGGTATTATGCCCTTTATTTTAGTACCGGGGGTTGTAGCCAGGGCCTAGGGTATGGCAGCTAAGCATCCTGTAAATGACTGTATCCTCAACCCTTCTTTATTTTATTTTGGGATAGGATGTTGCTAAGTTGCCAAGTCAGGCCTTGAACTTGAAACCCTCCTGCCTCAGCCTCCCAAGTAAACTGATAGTACATGTTTCCTCAGCTTAGTCTATTAAGATGTAGCTATTCCCTTTTGTACTTGGCATTTTGCTGTAAATAAACTTACATGCTAGGGAAGAAATACCTAATCAACAGAGTGTATTCGAGTCTATCTCTTTCACTGAGAAATCTCTTATAGACACTAATCTATAGAAATTGGGTTACCAATTAACCCATTTTAAAGATAACCCCAGCTTCTAGGAACATGATTTGCTGTTTGTTCACAAATGTAGTCAGAGAGTAGCTGCGTATTCCCAGGAGTAGGGCCAGTTTGGGCAAATGTGAACACCTTGCATGGAAGGTTGGTCTCTTAGTTTACAGGGTTCAGTCTGGGTAAGGCTTCTGCCCCCTTTATACTCTTCCAATAGCCTGTTCAGAACCTCCTAGAATTTTATCAAGCAGAAGAGAAGTTATTTCTCTGCTTTCCAAATCACAGGTGTCTGTGGCTTGAATACCATCTTTATATCTATTGCCAACCCTAAAAGTTCTGGCTTTATCTCTCAAGGAACAAGCGCAAGCTCAGGAAAAATAATAATAATAATGGCCTATTTGGGGGGAAGTATTTACTTATGAGAACACTGTTACTGATCCCTACTGGATTACATAAAATCAGTTGAATAAATTAAAGAATTGTCCATTGAGGAGCTGGAGATATAGCTCAGTAGTTAAGAGTGCTTCCTGCACTTCCGGGAGACCCAAATTTGGTTCCTAGCACTCATGCCTAGTGGCTCGCAAATGCCTGTAAATCCAGCTCCAGAGAACCAGACACCCCTGGGCTCGTCAAGAATATACATTCAGTTGCATGTACTGAATACATATATATATATGTATACATATATATGTATATGTATATATATACACACACACAGGCGCACACACACGCATAATTTAAAATAAATCTTTTTTTTCAGTCTTTATTTTTGCCTTTATTTTTAAAGGCAAAATAAAACATAATCATTTTGTTTTTTTCTTTTCTTGAAAGAATTTTTTTAATTTAAAAATTTATTTTAAAATATTCAGCAAAAATATAAGTTGTAAGTTTGTCTTAGTTAGGATTTCTATGCAGCCCCCTCCATAGCCACTGCATCACATCAGGTCATGAACCCAGCTTACTGCCTTGTTTGAAAAATAAATCTTTTAAAAAGTACTTTATTTTGGAAACTTAGCACTTTAGGAATCTAGCAGATTAAGTCATCTATTAAAATATTGAGGGCCGGGCGATGGTGGCGCACGCCTTTAATCCCAGCACTCGGGAGGCAGAGGCAGGCAGATCTCTGTGAG
>NW_004949100.1:18754105-18755583 GCF_000317375.1 Microtus ochrogaster | reverse complement strand
CAGCCTGGTCTACAAGAGCTAGTTCCAGGACAGGCTCCAAAACCACAGAGAAACCCTGTCTCGAAAAACCAAAAATAAAAAATAAAATATTGAGGAAAATCTAAAGAATTTCTAGTAGTTTTCAATTTTCTTATTAAACAAAAGTCAGAAATTTTAGTTGGAAATTCCATTGCTCCTAAATGTCCTAGAGAATTCCACAAAAAAAAATAATTTTTTCAAAACAACTCTGACATTCCATCTTACACCTGTAAGAATGGTCAAGATCAAAAACACTTATGACAACTTATACTGGAGAGGTTGTGGGGTAAAGGAAACACTCCTGCATTGCTGGTGGGAATGCAAGCTGGTACAGCCCCTTTGGATGTCAGTGTGGCGATTTTTCAGAAAATTAGGAAACAACTTTCCTCAAGATCCGGCAATTCAACTTTTGGATATATACCCAAAGGATGCTCAATCGTACCACAAGGACATGTGCTCAGCTATGGTCATAGCAGCACTGTTTGTCATAGCCAGATCCTGGAAACAACCTAAATGCCCCTCTACCAAAGAATGGATAAGGAAAATGTGGTACATTTACACAATGTACTACACAGCAGAGAAAAAAAAACAATGACATCTTGAAATTTGCAGGCAAATGGATGGAGCTAGAAAACATTATATTGAGTGAGGTAACCTAGACCCAGAAAGACAGTTATCATATGTACTCACTCATAAGTGGTTTTTAGACATAAAGCAAAGAAAACCAGCCTACATATCACAGAGAACATAGACAACAATTAGGATCCTAAGAGAGACATGGATCTAATCTACATGGGAAGTAGAAAAGGACAAGATCTCCTGAGTAAATTGAGAGCATGGGGACCTTGGGAGAGGGTTGAAGGGGGAAGGGGAGAGGAAAGGAGGGGAGCAGAGAAAAATGTATAGCTCAATAAAATCAATTTAAAAAAAGAACTTTATCCCTCTGGAACTTTGAGCAAACCTCAAATTAACTTCTTTCTTTGATAAGTTGAAAAAAAATTCTATCTTGTTAATCAAGAAGAATTCTGTTATTGTTAAGTTATTATAAATTAAAGTGTTTATGACAGTCAGTTTCCACTACTGAAGCAAGCACCTGAAATAATCTTTCCTCAAGGAACAGGGGCAAGGCAGGGTTTTTCTCTGTATCTCTTCCTGGCCTGTAACTCATTAGTGAATGAGTTGGCTCCAGATTTAGCTCCCACATTCCTGCCTCTGAATTCTAAGTGCTGGAGTCTCAGGCATGAGCAGCCACACCTGGCATCTGCAGTAATCTTTTTTTTTCTTTTTTTTTTTTATTGAGGAAAAAAAAATTCCACCTCCTCCCAGCCTCCCACTCCTCCCGCCCTCCCCCCACTCCTCTCTCCCTCCCTCTCAAGTCTGAAGAGCAGTCAGGGTTCCCTGCCCTGTGGAAAGTCCAAAGTCCTCCCCCCTCCATCCTGGTCTAGGAAGGTGAACATCCA
>NW_004949100.1:18751643-18753745 GCF_000317375.1 Microtus ochrogaster | reverse complement strand
TTCTATGGTGATATGCAAAATATTCATCAGTATGGCTATAGGATGGGATCATTTCAGGTTCCCTATCCTCAGCTGCCCCAGGAACTAACTGGGGATCTTAAGAGCAAACGTTTGCTTGGTTTTGCTGGTTTCTCTATGACCTGGTGACCCTCATCCTGTAGCATGTCTTGATGGATTGTAGTCAAGCAAGATACACTCAAAGGAAAGAAAACAAAAAGCAGAGAAGCGTCCCCTCTGTCCTGAAGACTTCCCCCAAGGTTCCACTTCCCCCCTCCCCGCCCCATCCCATAGCCTCTCATAGCTCAGTTTCACAACTAAGTCTTTAACACATGAGCCTTTGGCGGACACTAAGATGCAAGGCATAGCAGGGCTTTTTTATTGTTTATTTTTTACTCCCTGATACTTTCATACATGCACATAGTGAATTTCTATCTTCCTTACCCCCATTACCCTCTATCATCCACCTCACTGAAGCCTTTCTTCTTCCCCTCAAGCACCCTTCTTAATTTCAGAGTGCGTGTGTGTGTGTGTGTGTGTGTGTGTGTGTGTGTGTGTGTGTAAGATCCCCCACTGAATTTAAATAGAGTTACCTGCATGAGCATGGGTGGAAGGTTATTTAGTGAAGCATGGGCAACTTACCAGTGATTACATCTGAATATAATAATGTCTGTTACGCCCACCACCACGGGGGTCAGGGAAGGGTGGAGCCTCCTAAGCCCTTTCTCCTTCTACGACAAGTTGATGAGCCCAGTCTTATACAGGTACCGGTGTCGCATTTATGAGCGACATTGTTACCAAGAGATACTATATCCCAACTGTCCTCCTCAACCTTTTACTCTTTCCATCTTTATGCCTCACCCGTTGCCCACTGACAGAGTTCTATCCACACCCATTTAAAGCTAAGCACCCTACGGCCCCTTATTCTCTGCACGTGAACCAGCTGTGTCTTTATATTAACCCCATCCACTGCTGCAGGGCTTTGCCGTACTTCCCAATGTTACACGTCAGGATAGACGAACCCCTAGAAAGAAAGGTGTTGGGCTCTGACCCCTCTAAGGGAAGCTGTTCCATACAGTGCAACTGTCTCACTAATGAAAATGTGGTCTTTTAAGAATCCAACTTCCCTGTGTTCAATTAAAACTTTCTTGAGATACATTCACGGCCCTGTTCAAATGGGACATAAATAGCACCACTTGACACTTTCTAAGAGACCCAGGGACATTGTACTGCAGTTATGGTGGCACATGCTGTTCCCAGCAGTGGCCTCAAGGCCTCAGGTATAGAAAGCATTGCCGCCATCTGTTTGCCTGCTGGCTCTTCGCTTCTTTTTATGAAGCTCTCTGGGGAAGAGTGGCAGTTTCCCAGCGCTGATATATAAAACTGAGATTCTAAATGAAAGGCTTTCTCCTAAATTAATGACTTTCCTATGATCCTGTACATTCCCAAAGTCACCAACAGCAGTGGTAGGCCTCAGACGCTTCTAGAATGAAAAGTCTCAAAAGCTACCCCAAGTAGACTCAATCAGAGTCTGCAGTCTCGATGATCTGTTTTGTTTGCCGTGTGTGGTTGCACTTGGGTGTGCGCATGAGGGGTGGGGAGAATGATTAGGAGTGCCCGTGTCCAGTCTTGCATGTTGTTTTTCAGGTACTATCAAACCATCTGACTTTTTCTAAGACTGGGATTCTCATTGGCTTGAAGCATGTCATTTGGAATCCTCCAGTCTCCACGTCCCAGCACTGAGATTGTAAGCATTGACTGCCATGCAGGTGGTCTTTATGAGAATTCTGAAGACCAAACTTAGATGCTTACGCTTGCTTAGCAAGCACCTCGCTCACTGAGCCATCTCCTAGGCCTCCTTAGTCCACATTTAGCCAAACTCCACAGGCGATCACATGCCCGATGGAGTCTGAGAGGCCTGACTGAGAGAGCGTCTTCCTGTTCAACTTTGCTGTGCCTTACTTAGTTTGCAAGCCTGGGAGACACAGCTCCAGTGGATTCGCCCCTACTCCACTGAAGCTGAACTTGCTGGAAAGCATATAGAAAATTTTTACTTTAGGTAGTAACTATGTTCATTGTTTTTTTTTTTGTTTGTTTGTTTTTTT
>NW_004949100.1:18745844-18751543 GCF_000317375.1 Microtus ochrogaster | reverse complement strand
CTCTGTAGACCAGGCTGGTCTCGAACTCACAGAGATCCACCTGCCTCTGCCTCCCGAGTGCTGGGATTAAAGGCGTGCGCCACCTTCGCCCGGCTACTATGTTCATTGTTAAATGCTATATACCATTGTTATGTTTTCTTTTCAGTATGAGTTCCAATATAATAAAGGGTTACATTTTCTTTGGGACTTAACCATTTTAAAATTTGAAATGTGGGGGAATGAAGGAAGTGCTTTTCTGAATTTTGTTTAATTCAAAACTGTGTGTGTGTGCGCGCGCGCACGCGTGCGCCTATGTGTAGTCTCTCGGTGTGTATGCAGGTGTATGGGGTATTTCTGTGTGTCCTTATGTGTATACATGTGTGTGCATATGTATCTGTACTTTATGTGGTATATGTATATGTGATGTATGTAGTGTATGTGTGTATGTATGTGTTTGCAGAACAGGACTTGTGTATATGTGTGATACATGGGTAGTGAAGTGTACAATGTGCATGTATGTGTGTTGTCTAAATTGCAAATTCTTTGTGTTCAGGAACATGTCTCATTCGTGTATATTTCTGTCCCTTCTTTCAGCAAATGCTCAAAAATCATCATCCAGGCCAGGCTTAGTGGTTCACATCTGCACCCAGCATTTAGGAGGCCACAATGGGATGATCAAGAATTAGAGGCTGTCCTGGTCTATACGCCAAGACTTTGTCTCTTAAAAAGTAAAGAACAAGGCAACGTATATTAAATTAGATTAAACTGCAAGGGGAAAGATAGTGGAAGGAATTACCTCTCGCCTCCAAACCAAGAGTCCTAATTTTTTTCCCTACCAAAATAGGCTTATTTCATTTTATTTGTTGATCTATTCCTTCTTTCCTTCTTTTTAAATTTTATTTATTTAAAACCGCTTTTATACAATATTTGAACTGATCTGGTTGGCCTCAGTTTCAATCCCTATCTCCCATTAGAGCACCAAGTCTTAGAAGAAAGATCTGGGAAAAAGAAAGAAGAGTTTGCTTTCTGACTTGCTTAGCATTTAGATTTTTGTCCATCTTCCTCATGAAACTAGGAATAGCAGGGAAATTGTTCATTTTGAACATGTTGGCTGCTCAGACTGTAGAAAGTAAACATGCTGCTTGATCATCATTATTAATTAATATTATTATTCATATTATGATTATTCGACCTCTTCACTTTTTAATTTATAAAAGTCAACAAAAGTTTAAACACTTTCCATCTTTTTTGAGGGGTATTACAGAATACCCTTCAAAAAGCCTTCCTTATGGGTGATTCCAGAACTGTGCTGTGTGGCTGGAGCCACCCTCTACAAGCCAATCAGACTTGCTAGTAAATATTGAGAAGGTAAAACAGAGAGCCTCTGTCAACCAATATGTACCACAAAGTTTCTCACCTGCACCTGAGTAAAATGATCAAATAGAGAAATCACTCACTTCCCATTGGTCTCCGATTTTTATCAAAGGAGCCAAGATAATGACAAGCTTCAAAGATAACCTCCAAATTAACTCAATGACTTTTGCTTTTTCTCTCCTTTACATAAGACTGGATATATTCCTCAAAGTGAAGCCATGGGAATTCATAGGTAGGCTACTTCATAAGTCTAGAAAGTTTAACTTTCCCATCTCAATCTCTCCCACAGACGCTCAAATCCTCGCAAAGCTATAGAGATTGATTGAAACTTAAGGTCAGCAATGCACTGATAATGGCTATTAAACCTTCAAGTAAATAGGACAGATCTATATGTTTTCAACATCCCAGCAACAATGAGCTTCTGGAATCTGTGCTACCTTCATTAATACTCTCATATACTGTGTCCTTTGTGATTCAACAATTGTTTCCAAACAGTAGCAAGCTACTGCAAGGCCATGCCCCAGGCTTTTTATTTCTCTTCGACTTCACCACAGCACTAGGCAAAGTTGGCCCCTAATGCCCTCTCGATTGATCTTTCAAAACTAGCGCTGTGTGTGAACTGAGGATCCGGTGGTTTACACAGGCTTAAGTGAGTTGTTTCCCGGCTCCCCTTGAGAACCTGCTTTCTTCTATGTCTGAATCTCTTTGTTGATAACAGCCAGAAAATTCTTGGTCATAACCTACTGGTCCAAACATGCAAAAAATGAAGAATAGTTGTTTTATTTGAAGACTTTTGTTTGTGAGAGTCATCTGTTCTCTTGTTAAACAATTCTGGTATGTCTGTGGTTTGAAAGCATTCAACACCATCTGCCATGGGAGCATGTCCCCAAGCCGAGGGCAAAGGAAACTGAGGCCACAGTTGCATTGAACTAAAGGCTGAATTTGTTCTTTGCCCTTAGACAAAGCTTCTCCTGGGCAATTTTTTTTTTATTTTAAAAGAATAAGACTAGTAATAAGGTGTGCGTGGTTTCTGTGCTCTATCTAACCTGTAGGTAATTTACAAAAGGTATGACTTACAGAGATCTGGGCTCAAAATAGCAAAGTCCAAAGCATGACTCATTCTAAATCTCTGTTGCCTTGACTTTCCCGAATAAGGATTTGTGATCATGGGCTCTCTACCATTAAAATAGCCAGGAAAGAAACATTCTTAACTAACCTATTCATTCTAAATCTCTATGCTTATCTTGAATTTCAGAAGTATTTTACTGTGTGTGAAAATACTGAATACTTAACTTCAAGAACAAATAAGATTTCTTTATTTGTTTTTAGTGGGGTGGGGAATGTATGTGCACACGTGTGTGAGCAAAAGCATATGTGGGCTTCAACTCTCTCACTCTCCATCTTCAAGTTTCTCACTGATCTTGGGACTTAACGATTGTCTAGATAGGAAGGCCTATTTTTCTCCTATCTCCTCCTTCCGGTGCTGGGATTGCAGATATGCACAGCTATACCAAACTTCTTATGAGGGTGCTGGGGATCTGAACTTGGGTCCTCCTGCTTTTTCAGCAACTGCTCTTCCCACTGAACCATCTCCCCAACCCCTCCTTCATTCTTTTAACGCTTAATACTGAATGATTCATACGAGCTTAGCTAAGTAGAATACATTCGGAAGTTAATTGCTTCATTTTACAAATTGTACTGCTTCTTATTCAAAAGTGAAAGCCATTTCCTCCTCTTTGTCAGGCATCCCAGTAGATCAGATGTCACTTCATCCACAGCATCCACAGTGAGGCAGCAGCCTTCTCACTCCGTTGCCTCTAAAAACACCCTCCCCTCCTGACTTTGCCAACTGAAAACTGTTTTATTGATCTAGATCCATCGAGGGTTTCAGATGACCCTCAGCTTGTCTAACCTTTCTGGCGGTGACTTTGGTAATCTCTGCCTTTACGTAAATGGTGAGTGTCCCTGGAACAAAGCCTTGTCTTCCAATAAGCACTTTGTGGAGCTCAAAATAACCAGGAGTCAGCCAGCAGCCCCAAAATTATTTCTTAGCATATGAGGAGCAAAATATCACAGGAATTTTCATGCTTAAAGTTGAACATTTTTGATTAATAGCACCATTTTGAAATGAATCAGACATTACATGACCCAATTTCATACAGATTTCATTAAATTGTCAAGTATTGGGATACCCCCTCAAATAGAAAAGAACTTCTTTCACTACATGTAGACAAGAGACATATTCATTTTAGTTTGACACAGCAATATATACTTTGAACCTAGTAAACTCTAATGAGTTTACTAATGAATTAGTATGTGTGTGTGTGTATACACATATGTGTTTGTGTGCACATGCATATTATATGTTACTTGTAGGGGGATAACCTGTGTACATGTGTGCCTATGCATATAGAGCCATATAACAACCCAGGGTTTACTTCTTTAAGTGCCATCTACCCTGGTTTTTTGGTTTTTTTTTTTTTTTTGGGTTGGTTGGTTGGTTTTGGTTTGGTTTGGTTTGGTTTGGATTTCATTTCTTAAGAGAGCGTTTCTCTATGTATTACACTCTAACCTGAAACTCACCATATACACCAGACTGACTTTGTACTCACAAAGGTCTACCTCCCTCCGCCTGTGTCTCCTGAGTGATGGTATTAAAGGTGTGAGTCACCATGCCCAGGCAATCTTGTTTTGGTTTGTTTGTCTGTCTGTTTGGTTGTTTTTTTAATATATATTTCACCTCCATTTTAATCTTTCTTTTCAATTTTTAATACAATATCTTTGGTCACATTCCATCACAGATACTCCACTTCTTCCTACCCACTCAACTTCTTGCTCTTTTTCTTAAAAAGAAAAAGAAAAAAGAGAGGAGGAGGGGAGGGAGGGGAGAAGGAGAAAGAGAGGCAGAGGCAGACAGATCTCTGTGAGTTAGAGACCAACCTGGTCTACAAAGCAACTTCCAGGACAAGACTGCCAAGACTGTTACACAGAGAAATCTATCTCAAAAGAGAGAGAGAGAGAGAGAGAGAGAGAGAGAGAGAGAGAGAGAGAGAGAGAGGAAGAAGGAGGAGGGAGGGAGGGAGGGAGGGAGGGAGGCCTGCAGACACACACACAGACAGAATAGTGTATACAAAATAAATAAATAAATAAATATTTTTAAAAAGAGTGTTAGGAAACACTCAAAGCCCACTTCTCATAGTCAACGTCAGGATAAAGTCGCCATCTTCTATGTCTGTCTGTCAATCCACCCGCTAGCCTGTTGTGTTCATTTGATGTGCCTTAGAATCAGCGCCAGGAAGATGTACATTTCCCCCTAAAGACTTCAGCAGGTTAGGGCAGTTTCTCAGAAAAAGAAAATCATTACAGCTGGTTTTCAGTATCATAAGCCACTCAAAATCCTAGTCTGCTCATACTCATCCCTTTTATGGTCTGCTGTTCTTCATCTCCTTGTCCCTTCATCCCTTACTCAACTGGGCCTGGTCCTACCTGTCCTTGTCACTGTGTCCCCACCTGTGTCTTTGCCCAACAATCGTTCTAGCTTGTGTGTGCAGCCATGAATGAGAAGGAGCTGTGGAAGCCAAGCTCCCTTAGCTGTGTGGTACACAGGGTACACAATCCCTGACTGCAGATCACTGAGAAGCCATAGAGGGCTATATGCTTGGAAATGCAAAGGGAGTTGTCAAAGGGCCCAACACTGTACCTAGGGCATAATTAGATCTTAGTAAACCTGTACGGAATGAAACCAGTAAAGAGGGAGAAATGGAGGGGACATGGGGAAGGAAGGAGAGAGAGCCAGCCATGGTGAAGCTCCTCAGAGGGGCTGACAGTTTGTAAAGAAGTTTGATAGGAATCATCTCAACAGAAACTTCTCCCCAGTGCCCCTTCCCCCAGTAAACACCTCCTCTTCAGCACATTCGCAGGAACCAGTCTGGCAAGAATTAGAAACTGAAAGAACCAGCTTGGACTCTTTACCACAGAACTTTAACTGGAGTGACTTTCCTGAACGAACAAGTAGCATTTGTAAGTCTCCAAATCTTCAGTGATCTTACAGGAGACTGATGATGGGTCTTGAAATTCAGGCAGAGGCCAAGGGGTGTGGCAACTCTGGAGTTGCTAATGCAAAAACAACAACAACAAAAACAGGAACAAATGGCTTTCAGTCACGTGTACCATGACTAATAAGGAAGATGGAGATGTCTCAGCACACCACGTAGGGAAAGAGCAAGGTAAAAACATGAGAGAGAAAGAACAGGAACATGCATGCCTGTATGTGTGTGTATGAGAGAGAGACGGGGGGAGGGAGAGGAGAGAGAGAGAGAGAGAGAGAGAGAGAGAGAGAGAGAGAG